>NC_089655.1:17882250-18182375 GCF_037042795.1 Molothrus aeneus
AACAAATTAAAGGAGGAACCAGTTGTACACATATCAGATCTAACCAGTTCAAGTATCTGGCAACCTACAGGAGCAATCCCTGCTGTACTTAGATGCTGCAAGAACCCTCTTTAGAGAAACTCTGACTAAAATCTCAGCTAAACTGACAAGAGAGATGAGCATCTCTCATGTTTTGCCTGTACAAATACTGAAAGCCTGTGAACATTGACTCTGATATGTGCAAACTATGAGGAAATGAATGGTCTGGCCATCCTACACCTCTTGTGATTTTCTTATCTTACATGGGATCTGCAGACTGACCCACAGCCCCTGTGTTGTATCTCCTGGTCACTGCAGTGATGAGGGACAAAGGATCCCAGGTGGTTCAGATGAAACACCACCATGAAAATCTCAGTTCCTCAACCACAGCAAATAATGTTGTTCAGGGAAAGCTGCCACCCCCATCCCATGGGCAGTCCAAGCCTCAGACAGAGAAATCCATGTGCTGCAATGATTCAGGGCACTTGGCTCTCATTTGCCTTTTCTAGGTGTTTCCTTCTCATAGACCCATCAATGCACAGCTCTGACTTCACTTTTAAAACTGATTAAAATGCAGCAATAGCATTTACTTCTTTCTGCAGGGATATTTTGTCAATTAGAGGAGGAAAAGCATTTTTTGGGAATGGTAGTTCAGCTACAGAGTTGGAGTCCTGCCCTCCTCACAGCAGCACAGTTGAACATTTCCATTGAGTATGGAAATGGCTGAAAACAGAAATAAACATTTATTTTTTTTTTCCTGAGGCTAAATAGGAGCTTTTAAAAGCAAACATGGAACAAGTGAACCAAGGGGTTTCAGGGCAGAAAATCTATAGAATATTATAAGTTGTAGGTGTCCTTCCAATGGGATATTGGTTTTCAGTATATAATTAATAACGAGAAAACTGTATCCTGACTTTGGGGTCTGCATCAGCATCCTGGAACAAAAAGGACCATAAATTAGCATCAATTATGTATTAAAGTTCCAATTAACCTGGCTGACACTGATATACTTCAACTGGTACACTTAGATAAAAGAAGCAACTCTCTAATTACTTGGAACAGGACCTCCTGACCCATTCTGCTCTTTTATCCCAATGCCAACCTAATGAGGAAGGAAGTGTGAGATAGGAAACTGTGCAAAGCTGTAGCACCACAAGATGCCCCTCGGGAAATAATTTTACCTTCTTACTAATGAGTAATACTTTATTGCTCTCAGTGCCTTTAACTGTTTTCAGAAGAAGTGGTTTTGAGGCTGAAATTGCTAATCTTCATTTTAATGTAGAAATCTGCTATCTAATGAAGGTCCTGGTCACATGCTCCTTCTCATGTCATACCACATATGACACACCACAGACACATAATTTGTGGCACCTGGGGTTGCTGTACACAGATTTAAAGTGTGATCCTTGACATGAGAAATCTTTTTTCAGACCTGAGCAATGATTGCAGTTAATTTTACACCTTAACCACAACAGTTAGTTTAAATGTATTTTCAGCACTGAAATTTTGTTCAGAGACCAAGGGCAAAAGGTAGACCGGTGTAAAAGCTGTGCTGCCAGTAGGGAGAGCAACACCAAGGTGAGGGTGGAACCAGGAAGGTGCTTATGGAGCATCTAATAAGCCACAACTTTTTTCTTCCTTTCTATGATCCTCGAAATCAGATAACTCTAGATATTGTGTCCAGGGAATAAACCCAGAGGCATCTCCTCTCCCTTACCAAACAACAGGTGGTTGCAGAGTGTCCAGTCCAGCAATCTGCTCTTGTTCACTTCTGTTCAGTGCTCAACTCTTCTACTCTAGACTGACTCACCAGACTTTAAACATATGCAGTTATGCAAAGGGCCAAGAGAGGTGGTTTTTTTCTCGTGTCATGTTTTTTTAAATCACTCAAAAATGTTTTACTCTACCACTGAAGAACAGTTCCCTAAAGCAAGGCAATTCCTGTAATGAAAACTGCAGAATAACTAACTTGGCTTTGAAGAACAATCTTTTGTCAGTGCCAATTCTTGCTCTGTGTCTTGTTGTCAGCACATAAAATAGTTTGAAATTAATAATGATGCTGACCCTTTATTAGTGGTTTTCCAGTGCAATAGAGTTGGGAGTCTTGGCTCTCACACTTGATCTCCCACTAGCCACACAAATCTGACTTCTGTCCTTTGGGAGAAGAGGTGTTGGTGGAATCCATCAGAGGCACCTCCTAATTATAGTCACAGTCTTCAAAACTCAGAGGGAAGCAAACCCATCACTGAGATTTCAGATGGATGATTCCTGCAGCGAGTGCTTTCCTGGGCCCTTGCAGTCAAAGGTTATCTCCCACCTAAGCCATGTCAAAATTTAAACTTAAACACATTGGGTCATGCTCTTCCCTACATGGAATTTCACTGCAAAGGGAGAGAGATTTTCTTCCAGTGTTGCTGAAACACACAGCACTGGAAGAGAATTTCAAGCCTGGAATCACAACTCCTTTCCCAAACTATTGCTGTTGGATATAATGTGCTCCATTTGCAAAAGCAACCAGCAGACAATCCCCCAAATGACAGCTTCTACAGCAAGACTTTCAGAATTCCTTTGCTTTAGTTGGGAATTTTGTCTCTATCATTTTCCTCCTAACTTTGAGCAATCCTTCCAAAGCCAGCAGAGAATGAAGACAAACCTAAAATAAATTCTTTAGTTGCTATAAGGGTCAGAGTAAGGTCATCTGCAAGATTTGAACAGTTCATCGATGCCCCAAGCTAACACTACCATGTGCATTATTCTCCTCCCCTGCATTTTCTGCAGGAATATGTCTGGATCATTCAAGTAGTTTGTGAAGACTGAAAAATGTTATACAATCAATTTTGGCCTTTTGTGACATCCCCAGCCACTTCAGTGAGCCCTTGTGGAAAAAGGCCCATCCACAGTTCATACGTGTGCACACCCCTTGATCCAGCCCCATTTAAACCAAGGTCTGGCTGAAACATCAGTGGGAATTGAATCAGACTGACAGACTATTATATGTGCACCATAGGGGACTGGCTCATAAGTCTCTTGTGGCAAACATGCTACTTATACAGTATCCCATTCAGATAAGTGACCTACTTATTGGTTGCATGTTGTAAGCTATTTTGGAGAGAGCAGTGTGATCCTTGCTGTTCTTTGCTTTGAGTAAACTTCAGCCTTTGGGTATAAGAAGAGGGAAATTTGACATCCATGTAATAGAGGACAGCCATATACATTCAGAGTGGGATTTTCAAAACCATTCATAACTGCAGAAAGGAGAAAGAATAAACTCACAAAGCTTTGATTCTCACAGGAATACAGCCACTTCAGTAAATATCTAGGTGGCTTTATTCTCTATCACACAGGAATGGGCCTAAGTCCTGGGAAAATAAGACAATTATTTGCTATTGCATGGCTGCAGGTATACAGGAACATTAAGGAGTATTGCCATCTCTATTTCATACCGTTTGAAGGGAAAAAGTCCAGTTTTATTAGACTATTACTAATGTGAAAAAGTGTAAAGGACAGGACTTCAACTTTTTTTTGCTAGTTTGTGCTATTGATTAAATATGTCCACCATCTTTGCAAGACTTTGCATAGGAGTGAACAGATGTGAAACCCACCATAGAATATCCAAATTAAAACATCCTTTTAAAATGACACAGAGAAGGAAAAAACTGTTGTTCTTGAGATCTTATCTCTTTCCCTTCCAGCTTTACCGCTCCATAGTTTTATGCAAAGCAAGCTGCAGGAAGAGCTGTCCTTATCAGCCAGGGCTGCCATGGCACACGTGCCTCAGCACGGGCTGTCAATGCATGCACACCCTGGCTCCCAGTTCAGATGACTCCATCCACTGGTGAGCAGCTTGTGAAAGCCCTTCAAAGCTCTTCAGTGAGCCAAGGGTGACAGTTTACTCAATCTTTTGTAGCTCCTCTGACCCTGCCTCGTTCAAAGGAAAGCTTTTTTTTTTTCCTTCCTAATTCCTCCCACTCCCTCTTTTAGAGGAATGAGAGAAAATTTAAGTGCTCTGCTTTGACACTCAGCTTGCTGCTTGCGTGCAGTCAGGCCAGCTGCCTCCCCAGATCTCCACCGCATTGTCGATATGCTCCTCTTGTGCCAAGACAAAATTTATAAATAGATTTGCCCAGTCAGTAAGCCCTTTCTCTTTAGAAAGACAGGGATTCAGGCAAAAAGAGGATTATTGATAACATGCAACATCTTTATTATGGCAGAGACTGCTACTGCTACTATAGTTAAGGACCTGTCAGCATTTCTATTGTAAGATTTTTTTTTTTTTGTGCAAGGGTTTAACTTGGCAGTAAAAATTTAAATATACTTGAAGGTGGACTTTTTCTTGCAAGAATTCAGCAAAAGTGTTAGGCACAGGGCTCTCTCCTCTCCCTAATTAGCAGTGAATTCAATGAGTTTTAGAGCTTCTCTTGTGAATATGCCTCTCCTGTTTTCTGAACAGTGGTGAGTAACACCTGATCCAACATCACATATTATAGAGCAGAGAGAAGAGCACAGGGCAAACAAAGGGCCAAATCCTGCTCTCATTAGTCATGGTGCTTGAATAGCATTTGGCCATTACAGGAACACAGTTTTGGCTAACTTCCCATATTTTCATCTACCAAAAAAACAGCAGAGGGAGATGCTAAAAAAAGTCCTTTCAAAATCATCTCATTTAGGTAGTTAATTTTTCTTGCAAGGCATGCTGGTAGGACAGCACAATCTGCCAAGTGATGAATGTGTCTTGGGAGTCACCAGCCCCACCCATCTCCCCTTGTAGTCTGTGCCTCTCTTCAGCCTCTGGCAAATTGCCTAATTTCTGCTCTGCCTCAGTTTCAGGGTTCAGGATGGAAAACAGTAAAACTCACACAAATGGTTTTGCACACAGAATTCATTCTGCTGCAGCTCAAGCACTTTCTGGCAAGAAATAATCCAGCTCCCTTGGACTTCAGCAGTAATTAGCCTGAGTGCAAAGCCACAGCTTGTTACTGCACAGACCCTGGCATCCCCAGACTTGTGTAACTTCAGTAGTCTTGAGGACAGGACTGCTGAAATACTGCAGTGTGCACACAAGGGTTTCATCAAAATAAGGCCATCCTTGCTTTCAACCCTGCTCACAGACACATGCAAGTAAGCAGCAATGTGTCCTCTGATCAATTTTCTCCTCTGCTTCAGGTTTAAAAGAGGAGGAATAAAGTATTTGTGCATTTCATAGTATTCACATCTTCTGGGAAAAGAAGAATAAAACCAGAGGGGTATGTTGAAATTGAGCCACTGATATTTGCTAAGATTTATAAAAAAAGAGCGGTAAATTGACTGAGGGCCTGCATGGAGGAGTGGTAGAGGTATTTTCCTTGCTTCTCCATGGGATGCTGCATGTCTTTTTCTCACAACCAATACAGCAGAACATTTTGCTTTAAGGATCTGAACAACTTTGCTCCCTCTCAGCCTGAAGTTAAACCCTTAATATTAGGAGAATGAGGGCCTTTCTCAGGGTGCTTTAAGCCCAGTGTATGTTACATAAAATCCTTTACACACACACGGCACAAAACATTCTTTGACTTGTGTCTCTCAACATTTGTATTTGTGGTCAACTGAGCAGTAGCTTTTGTGTGCTGATTCCTACAAAAGAATAATACTGGTCTGTTTTTTCTGTTGACAAGATCTTCAAATCCTACTGCCCCTCTGACACATTAAAACAGTGCATTTCTGTCTAGTTTTATTTTTATGGTATGAGGATTTAGCTAAGACTTTGACACCATGGAAACTAGACACAGGACACGATCCTGTTCTATCTAAATATATCCCCCAACTTTCAATCATGCTTGCCTCCTTTATACTTCATGAAAACTGCTCTTTACCCTCCTCCATGTAGGCAAGTTTTTTGGCTAGCAGGATAACCTTGAGTCCACCCTTAGCTTTCATCACCAGCCATAAACATTTCAAGAGAGAATCACACGCACTGAGTGGAGGGGAGGCAATACAAGAAAAGTGTCCCTGAAATGCCATGTAGCATCATGGAGGTAATTCTCAAAGAAATTGAATGTTAAATGGAAGGCAACTTTTAACCCTCCTAAGTGCCAAATGCAACTTTAATTAAGCAAAGCAGATGGTCTTCTTTTCCCTTGTGCTGTAACAAGAAAGGACTGTCTCTTTCTTAAGCCATCAGCTCCACTGTGGATCTTTGGTATTTTCTATTACTGTCTTTGGGCATTAGTTTTTTATGGCTAGTTACAGGTCACGATCATAACACTCATTTTTACCTCTTATCTACAGGACTACAACATTACCATTACTATTTTTTTAAATCACCAAATTATCCCTTTGTTATAGTTCACACAGGTTCTGCTTGAGTAAAAGAGGAGGGAGGGACAAGCCTGAAATGCAATTTGATAAAATCAATTTCCCATTTCAGTGTGGCATTGGAAAGCTGCACTTCTGAAGACAAAAAAGCTACACATGTCTCTTAAAACCAGCTTTGTGGGCTAATGTGGATTTTCCTACCATTGTGAAATCAGGACACAAAATTGAGGCCAGAGTCAGGAACTCAGTGTAGTTATTGGATAACCCAGGTGCAAGTGAGGGCACACACAGCCCTCACAATGCAAGATGGAGCTGCCTCTCCATTCCTTTCTACCAGACACAGCAAAAAAGACCAAAGCAAAAATTCCCCTCCAAAAAAGTCAGTATTTCTGCCCACAATGAGCTGAGTGGCTATTTTTGAGCAGCTTGTTTTAATTGTCAACATGTGTTATTTTGCCTGCACCAGCCAAGTGAGCTGATAGCTGAATGAAGAAGGCAAGACATGCAGGAGGAGTTGGAACAAATGTCTTAAATTTTTGAGCCTGTCTGTTTTGCCAGTGACCCATAGAGTGAGGAGCTGTGTCAGCTAATCACTCAGCTGGCGACAGACAAATGCCTTGTGCTGACATCTGATGGAGTCCCTACAAAGCACCAACCTTTCAGGGCTTGGAGCTGAGGCTGAGCCAGTGCCTGGTGCTTCTGCACAGCCCCAACAGTGCAAAAAGTGTTCAGATGAATTCCTTAAAGAGCAGGCATTTGTGTTTACTTGGGCACTTTTATCCTAAACCAGTGATGATAATTAACTGATTAAAGATATGACAGTCATCAAAAGCAAGAGCATTTTTTCAAGGACCATACAACAATAGCTCACTGCTTGTATGGCTTTAATTATAAAAGCAAATAATTACATCCTTTTCAAGGCTTGAAAAGAATTGCTTTCAACTGTAAACAGAAACTATGAAAATTCTCCAGCACAATACCCATTTTTAAATGGCCACTTTTCCTTAAAAAAAAGCAAAAAACAAAAAAAAAGGAAGCAACAGCTGTGTTTCAGGTGCATATTCAGGGAATAATTACTGACATGGACAGTTCCCAGATAATCAGATGAGGCTCTGCTCATCATCAGGGTGTCTTGACCCATGGATGGAATTGGCCTACATAATTTTTTTTTTTTAATCACAACAAGGCTCCACATGCCATGCTGGCTACACTGGGAGGAATGCAGATATGCAGATGACCTCAGGACTGAGTCAGTTCCTCTATCATTACTCTACAAACCACTGCAGTGGCTGCTTCAGTTTTCTTCTTTCCAGTTCCCTTCCCTGCATCTGATAAATCTCATATTCTTTGTGCACTGAGAAATAGAGACTCATTGCAAATTCTGGATGCAAATCATAGAGGAAAGTGTGAATGTAGCTCTGTTTACCTCACAAACCTTTTATATTCTGGTGGATTTTGGTGTCTGGGATTGATCTCTGTATAAGCTACACAAACAAAACAGAGGTCACAAAGGACCATCCAACAAATAAACCTAATTACTGATACCTTCCACCTGACACAGTCAGCAGGGTTTTTACACCAGCTTTCTTCTACCCCAACTTCTCTGGGGTCTGACCCAACCTCCTCTAAAGTGGCAACAGAACCAGATTTAACTGGACTAGAGTTGAATGGACTAGAGTTGAATGTAAACATAAGTTATGCAGTAAACAAAGTTCGGTATCAAAACTGAAGTGCTTTAAAAGTCCATTTTTAGCTGCTTACACAGGAACAGGCTTGCCAACCTGTGAGGTTTGAAGTGTATGTGGAGTGTGGAACTACACCAAAAGTCCCTTTCACATCAGCAATCTTAAGCACTCAGCACTGAGCATTGTTGCTTTGAATGTTTCCAGCTCCTGAAGCAATTCCAGGCAGACATGCTGACAAAAGAATAATTTTATCAGCATATGGCTGATCACAGCATCCAATTCCACCACTATGAAATGGCCCCATAGCGCACACCAGCATTTCTGCATACAAGTGGAACAGATGCTGCAGAGATCAATGTAATAACAGTTTAATTAATTTTAGTGTCAAAGTCAAATGCTTCCTTATTTCCAGTTGACACATCCCTAATTTCATGGTTGGCTCTATAAATTTTGGAAACGGGAGGAGAAATTTGATTTGAGGGTTAAATACTGCAGAAAGGCCTTAAAAATGCAAGAGAAGCACTTCTTCATAGTATTCATAACCTTGAAGCCATAGTACTGTCCATTGTCCTCACTTTGTTATGAGTGTTTTCAGTCACAGTTTCATTTTCACAAAACACACCCCTTGCTCCAAGCAGTCCTCTGGCATAAAAGCATAGTAGCATCCTGGAGCTCCAACCCTGGAACAAGATCCCATTGCAGGTGACATACTGGGCTAGGAATTAAGAGAATTGGCTCAGACCTCAATCTGCAAGCAGGGTCTTCTGTTGGAAATCCTGAGAATCTATTGACCACTAAAAAAATCTCATTGTATCAGAGTGAGATCTTTTACCCCACTGCACTGGTCAATGTTGTAGAGCTTCTGCTCCAAAATGGCATTCAGCAGATGAGCTGGACATGTGGAGGAGAGGAAATGTCTCCTTGGGAATTTTTTTTTATATTTCAGGTCACCAATAACACCAAGCACTCTCTGTATATTACAACAGTGGAAAGGCTTCATGTCCTGCATCTCCCATTATTGCCCTACTGTCCAGCTCCACAGAACACACAGGGGAAACCAGCACTTTAAATAAAATTACATTCAACAAGGAAATATGGCACCCTGACATCTGGTCCAGGGAAGTTAAGCAATCTATTAATGAAACAATTCTAGGAGCTATTGACATAGTTGTGTTCTGAGTCGCCTTTGGATTGTCACAACACTGAGAAGACAGAGGGTGGTGAGAGACTGCTTGCTGCACAAAGTATTATTAAGCTGAAATGTGCCCAGCAAATGTTTATTCCACAGGCAGGAACTACGAGTGCCTGTTGTGGTCACTTAGGCCTGAAACCCAAGATTTCAGTGATTTTGTCTGAATGCATTTGCAGAGCTCTGGGTGACATTCACCAACACAGGCAGCGTCTCAGGTTTCAGCAGGAACTAATCTACCATCCTCCTGCATCTCTCACTTCCAATGACCCAAACTAAAGAGCATCATGCACACCCTGCCTGCTCTGACACTCGCTGGGGTATCACCTCACAATTAGGACTCTGCCTCTCAAGGCATTTCATTAGCAAGAGGCTGCCAGGACTCTGCACACGTTGTCAAACAAAGAGTGCCCCGATCACAGCAGGCACTGCCACAGAAATCCCCCACCCCTCCAGCAGCCTCCTCCCATCTTGAAACAAAGGCAGGTTGAGGGGAGAAGTGATGGGGATGGGAAGAAAGGAAACCTTAGCAATGCTTGAGCAAACATATTTGGAATGAGGCTTAGGTTACTACACATGTCAAGGGGAATTTTTTCCTCCCCCTCCTCATGTTGGCAAACTGTTGATGACCACAGGCATGGAGGGCTCTCAACAGGGGACCAGCAGATACCAGAGGCAAAAGGACCTGGGGATTCCTTGTGCAAAGGAGAGCATCTGACAAGGCACATCCTCTGGGTGCTTTTGTTTGAGGGCTATGCTTCACTAACAAATCCTGTTGCACTAAGATTGCAGGCTGCAGATATCCTAACAAAAACAAACCCAGGGTATTACCTTTACATCCAAATGATTTCAGGGAAGAGCTGTTAACAGAAGGATGACAAACAACACAGTCCTTGAGCTCGTGTGTGCAAATCTGGAACAACTGCTTGCGTTAGGATATCACACAGAAAAATCCCACAAATCAAACACAGTAATACCAAGTGCTTGTATAGCATGTTTTACCTGCAGCTCTTGGAGCGATTACAAAGAGAAATGAAGAAGAAAGGCTCATTACCACCATTTCACAGATAAGGAAACTGTGGCACAGAAAGG
Organism: Molothrus aeneus; assembly: GCF_037042795.1. NCBI lineage: Eukaryota > Metazoa > Chordata > Aves > Passeriformes > Icteridae > Molothrus > Molothrus aeneus. The sequence goes on from NC_089655.1 coordinate 17,892,526, forward strand.
AAGTGATTTGTCCTGCAGCCCAGTGGAAGAACAGGGCAGTCGAGTCAAGCCTCTTAAGTCCCAGTCCGATGCCCTCTCCCCTGAACTATTGTAGCTGACTCTGACCCTGCAGGAACTTCACATTTGTCATTATGCTTTACACCTTGATCATGAGGCTGGGTGTCTTCAAAGCACTGCCCTCAGCTCCTTGGCCAGGAGAGGAAAAAGCTCCCATGTACCTAATCAAATATAATTGCCATTCCCAGAGAAAAGAGATTCCTTCTCAACTCCTCTGGATGATAATTCACCCTGTGTTCAGGTGTAAATGTAATGCTATATGTAAGCCAAGATAAAAGTAGCTCCTCTGACCACTTTTAACTCAACATCCCTTATGCAGTAAATTTCATACACAGCTATTGAAATAGTACCAGAAATTGGCTGTAATTTTGTTGTCTATTAATATAATTTCATACAGCAGTTTTAGAGTATTCTTACTAAAACATAGGCTCCAGGGAAAGCTTGTTTAACAATAAAAGCCTTTCACCTTTAAACACAGAGATAGCAGAGAATTAGTTTAACTATTGAACTGCAACTGGGGGACAAGTTTGCACCAAGGCACTGGCCCAGGATCCTTCGAGGCTCAGGTACAGCACTTGTACCTGCTACAGCTGCAGTTGTGGCACACAGGAACAGAGAAATAGCCAGGACAGGAATATGGGTCAAAATCAGCACTTGAAAGTTAACCTGGAAAACAGTAAATCACCAGTGGGTATTCCAGAATGTGAGCACAGAGTGCTTGAAAAGAGGGACGCTGCTTAACAAGTCTCTGCAGAGTGTGACTCCCACGGTCAGCGGTGTGGGTTTAGGATGCAACATGAATACAACCTCACGAGACACACGAGAGCATCCTGGTGGGTAGACAGCAGGTTTCCTCCCTGTGCTGCTACCAAAAGGTCATTACTGTGACCAAGCCACTCAGTTAAATTATCAGATGTGAACAGTTAAACAGGGCCAGGGAGGAAGGGATGTTTTTCCCCTAGGTGCCTTGTGTAAACTTAGAGCCTGTTACGCTCTAAAGGTGGCCATAGGTGACTTGTAATCCAGGCCAAAAGCAGAAAATCACAGGATTAAAAGTGGGTGGTCAGATCATTCATTTGACTTGCAGGGGAATAAAACCCCACGATATCTGCTCGTAGACGACAAGCAGTTTTGCAGAGAACAAAGAAATCTCTCACAGACAAAATTGGTCTGCCAGGAACTGAGCCCATCTAGCTCCTCACCTCCCCACCACCCTCCCCATATCTTCCCCTCTAAAAGGATCTTTTCTGGGATTCAGGGAATGCGTGTTTATAAAATAGTTCCATTCAATTAGGGCACAGAGTACAGCAGCTTTATATCAGAGGCAACCCAGAGCGAGAGCTCTGTGGAAGTGCAGGTACATGGTAATGATGACAACCCTGCACTGGTTGTAGTGTCATCACCTCTTATTCTTAATCAAAAGGCTTCCAATCCCTTCTCGACGTGTGCACTCGGAAATGAAGGGACTGCTGGAGCATCATTTGAATGTGGCAGCCCTAGATAATGATGAAACGAATAAAAGACTGACTTTTTTGTTTAGGTTTGAGGAAAGATTCAGGATTCCTCTCGTGAAAAGGCAGCAGTTTAATAGCAGTGAGGCAGAAGGGCTTCTCGTTATCCACAGAGCTGCTGCCAGCACAGCACTAATGGCCACGGCTCGGGCTTCCCCGGAACGCTCCCTGCGCTGCCGCGCCCGAGGAGCCCGTGTGCCAGGGGCTCAGTGGAGACTGCTGGAGACTCCTGGCCCGGGACTGGGGAGCAGCACAGGGCTCAGCTGCATAGGCTTTCCCTTGTGGAAGAGGCAGGGACGGTGTTTCTGGGCTGCCCCAAGCACTGCAAGCCACACAAACCCACAGCTGGCTGGCCAAGTGTGGGGCCTGGGCAGCTCTGCCCCTCAAAATCTTCATCCCCTGCTGGGGAAGCAGCTGCTTCAGCAAATGTGATGCTGCACGCAGAGAAAGGCCATGTACATCAACTGTGGGGCAGGAGTTGCTTCCATGAAGTAGGGGCCTTGGGCAGGCACAGAGCACCTCTGGGAAGCAGCCTATTGATAAGCTGTATCTTCCTATACACTGCCCTGCAAAGCTGATTTTGATGCTGGATTTGGGTGGAAGGAATGGAAAGCAGCTAAACACTTTGCTTCTCCCTGTAGCTCATACATACTTCCCAACACAGCTTTTTCTCTTGACATTTGTTTTTGCAGTGTATTTTACATACTCCAGGTAGCAGCCACTGTAAGTCTTAGGATCTTTTCTCTGAGGGAGGTCAGGAGCTGTGCTGAATGACCTACTGGATACCTGCTGGTTCCATTTGGGGAATACCAATCCATGCCAGGCAAGAGCAATAGCAAAGGCCTTTTTGTTTTGTTGATTTAAAAGAGCATTATTTCAGAAAAGGAAGTTTATTACCAAACACTTTTTCAGCGACTGTTTTTTCACAAAAAAAAAAAAAAATGACATGTACAAAATTGCAACTATCTTTAGCAATTTGTTCAGCCCTTCTCAAGCATTCACATTTATCTATACCAGAGATAAATACACAAGCCAAAATTCAAAACAACTTCTGTTTAACATCAGCTAAAGTTACTCTGTTCACTGCAGTAACATTTGCCCCAAATGCAGAGCTGGCAAGGTCAATAGTTTCACTTTTTGTGCTTCAGCTACATTAATATAACAGTTTGCCATTCCTCTCTATTACTATATACATTCAAAGCTTCATGAGCAGCCTGATCTCTGACACACAAGACATGTTAACAACAGCTTTTCCCATTCAGAGAGCCAGCAAGGAAGAGAAGTCAGACCTTTCAATGTATGTTAAGTAACAAATATAAGATCTCCATGATGTCCTACATGATGAAACACCTTACAGCAGGTTAGAAAAGGAGGTATGGGGAATCAATACATTTCTTCTCACAGTTACATAGCTGCATACATCACCACTTTTAACTTCACTGTCTTCAATCCAGCCCACTGTGTCCACAAGTAACATCATAGGGACAAGGCTATAGAAAAGCCAAAGACATTATAAATGAACAATGTGGTTATTCAGTGCATACATCTGGGGTTAGGGCACAGTGACCAGCCACATAAAAAGCCCAGAACACCATGAGATTTCACTGCATAGCAACACCTGTTAGTATGAACACCTAATAGGAAGAAACAGCTGATAAAACGAGCCTGCAGAGCATGCACAAGAACATGTGTTTAGTCAAGAGACAAAATGTAGTCAAGCATAAACACAGAACAGATATGTGCATGATTTCAGGATTTCCTCTCCCCTCAATCACAAAACCATAGTGAGTGAATCAGGACATTTGGTTTATGTGGCACAGTGTGGTCTGCAGGGGTGACTCCTGGGACAAGAGGCCAGGAACTGCCCCAATACTGGACAGAGCCAGCTCCAAAAAGGACATAGCTGAAACTGAGCCCAGCAGCAGTGCTTGTGGCACCTCTGTGAAAACACATCTAAGGAGTGACAAACACTGCCCAACAGCTACAAGAGACAGGAATGAGGAAAAAGTGCAGAAGAAACAGCCCTGCAGGCACGGAGGTCTGCGATGAAGGAGGGGGGAGAGGTGCTCCAAGAGCTGGAGCAGATTCCCCTGCAGCCCATGGAGAAGGCCATGTCCCAGTAGGTTGTTCCCTGCAGCCCAGGAAGGCCAACATGGGAACAGAGAGCCACCCTGCAGCAGGGGCCTGTGCCCTGAAGGAAGCTACAGCCCATGCTGGAGCTGTTCTTGAAGAGCTGGTGCCACAGGAGAGCAGTTTCTGCATGCCATGGGAGGGAGCCCAGGCTGGAACAATGCAAGAGTGGCAAGGACAAAGTGTTATGAACTGACCACAACTTCCCCCCTCCCCATCCCCCTGTGCCAAATATGGGCAGGGGGTGGAAGAATTGGGAATGAAGGAGTGAGACTGAGTCTGGGGAGCACAGGTTGAGAGGGTGTTTTTATTTCCTACTTTCCTTCTCTGTTTTTAAATTGAAAATAGATTAAATTATTTTCCCAAAGATGAATTCTTTCTGTTTTGTTGGTGATGCTGATTAGCAAGTAATCCCCTCATCTTTATCTTAACCCATAAGCTTTTTTTACACTTTGTTTTCTTCCCCATTGAGGAGAGGAGCAAGAGAGCAACTTGGTGGGCATCTAGCAGAAAGCTCAGGTCATTCCACCAAAACAGCATTGGGCCCTAAACACCTAAATACAAAACAAAGCTCCAGAGCTCCCTAGAAAATGAGGTTTACTCCAAAAATATGTCTTAGACCAAGAGAAGTAAAACTATTGTCATAAAAAAAGGAAGAACTGATTAAAATTCAAATAGCTACTATTTTTTTTAAACTGTAAACCAAGTGAATTAATGCATCCCATTCAGTAAGTCTTACCTTTTTAAGACTTTCAATGCTCAATTTCTTTTTTTTTGTGCCAAATTACTCATGATCATTTCTGACAAAAATGCCTTCCATTCCTCCTTTCATAGCCTCTCCTCCATCTTGATACACAGAAAGTGATCTCACCTGTGGGTTAATAAGCCCAGCACCCTCTTTTTCCATTGGTCTGCTTCTTCCTCAGTCATTTTCAATAGAACAATTAGAAGGCTCAGCAAGCTCACAGTGCTCTCCATCTGATTTGCAGGTAGCTTGGTGAAATGCACAGTAAGGGGTTGGAAAATGAATGTACAGATGAACTTCAATAGCACAAACTGCTGAGAAAACATTTTAATCGTGGATTATAATAACCATTTCAGGTTGAGCTGACACTGTTTCCTAATCATTTAAAGCTTCACCAGTCATAAAAATATCTATTCACTTGGGTGTGAGTTTTATGGAACCAGCCTATGATCTCATAATAAATCTCTTATAAACCAGTTGAGGATCAGCCCTGATAATGGACATGGGAAAGATTCAGCAAACACAAGACATGAGAAAACAGACTATATTTTTACTGTGCTTTAGTTATTAGGGGATCAGCTGAAGAAAAGCTTGATGAAAGGCCCTTGTACCCTTAACTGGATAAAGAAAAAGTATCTCTTCCTATAGCAAACACATTAATGCCAATAAAGAGGCTGGGTCTTCTATGTCATCTGACTTTATTGGCATTGATGTGTTTGCTGCAGGAAAAGATTCTTCTCTAAAGTGTGATGAGATCCTTCTCTCCCAGCACTGCTGGGTGGGTGCATGCTCTTACCAGGGTAAATGAGCGTCTTGGTTAGCTATAAATTATCTGCAGACAGTTCAGCACCCTGCTTAGCTGTAATCCCCTATTTGGATTAGTATGTTGCTCCAATTGCATGTGCCATTTTGGGTGCTAATGAGTAAAATACAGTGTATTTTACTTACACTGAATAAACATCTTGTAATTAGTACTAACCCACCTCATTGCAAGGCTGTGTTCTCCCACAGATGCCAGGAGCTATTGCTGGTGGATAATTGCAAGGGCACGCATTGGCCACAAAACAGCAACTTTACAGCATGATCCTTATAATCACTTTTGACAAAACCCATGTCATCACCAGCCCCTCATGCTAAGGAGCCTCCCTGGAAACTCCACTGGGACTTCTGGGGAATGGAGCAATGGGGAAAAAAGTCTTTCTGAAGAAGCCTAAAACTGACCAACAAATGATACTTCTGAGGTATTGAAATGAAACACTTCGGTGGAATTCAGTGAATTACACAAGCCTAAAAATATCCGTATGTCAAAACATCAGATTTATGTAATGCCATGTTCTGCTTCAGAAAATTCCAGTGTGTCTTCTCTAGAGGCAAAATATTTCAAGGCAAAACACTCAGTGATGTAGAAACCACCAGCCACGGCAGTTTGCAGTCCTGGTGTGGGCAGTGCTCCCATGGCAGCCGTGGAGCCAAACCGTGCAAGCTCCTCAAGGTGCTTCCCACAGGGTGTTAATCCTAAAGCTCAGGGACAGAATTTTAATATCACAGCAGCTAAGCAGCTATTAGTCTCATTGTAAAATAGGTGTATTTTAAGTGCACTGTCCTACTTTGTTCTGTCACGAGAGGAGATCAGGAGTGGAACTGTAGCCAGACTTTGCTCACACTTCATGCTATCCTTTCTCTAGGAACCATTCTTGGTTTTCCATTATTTCTTTATGAGTGTAGTAAAAATGCTCTGGAGAGGCTCTTGTGTTTTGCAATGTGAATGAGCACAGCTGACCCAAAAAGATGAATTTCAGACTAGTTACTTTATTACCAGAGCAGTTATAGAAACTACATTGGGCTTCTGTTTGCTTTAGCTGATGTCTGCTGTGCTCACAGACACAGGAAAAAAACAGAGGGGAACAGGACAGAAAAAAAGATTTGTTGCAAAGAAGGTCTAAATTCAGTCCAGAGAATTAAACCCCAACGTGTGAACATAAATTAAACAGGCCCTCTTCAGAGGTGGAGGATCCATAACCATGTCACAAGAAAATTATTGACTATGGGCTCAAAATAAGGTAAAATTGTCACCTTAATTTTCTTACCTCTCAAAGGACGAAAACAGGAATGCTGCAGCACTGGGAGTTGACTCCTGCAGGGCAGTGGCTTAGCAGCTGAGTCTGAGGAAAGCCCAGCCACCCCATATGGGATAGGAAATCTCCAGCTAAAGCAGTGACAAATATACTACCCCTGTCAGCAGATGGTTCTCACCTGTGCTCTGAGGCCCAAAGTGAAATAGAGTCAGCAGAGGTAATCATCCTGATTTTTATTAAAAAAAAATTACAATTAATGGCATAAATGCAGCAGGGCTGCCACTAATATTTTTCTTTACAGACAATTCCTTGTCCTTCATTTTCAGACAGGTACCCAGCTGTTAGCCCAGGAATGCAGGGCTATTTCTCTGGAAGCTCCACAGGAAACACTGCTGTCAGCTGCCACAATTCCTGTTTATCCCCCTTGGTGGGACACATGGCATGGAGGAGGCTGGAGCAGAGTGCCTGCAGAAGGAGCTGAACACCAGCCCCTGCTGTGCTCTACTGCTGCTGCTGTGCCAAGGACAAATGAGCAGGTTTAGGTGTGAATGAGTTTGTTGAAGTAAAATGGGTAGAAGAACAGCTCTGCATTCTCTGGATGTGTCAGCAAAGGCCTTCTGAGAGGAGTAGTGCTGGGAGAGGGAAGCATGGAAGCATCAGACTCCTCCAGCTGGGATTCTGGGATGCAGGAGTGGGTCTAGTCTCTTCTTCCACTAGAGAGGTCTCAAGCACTCTGAGTTTCCTAGGTGTAAGAATTCCAGATCAAATGGTATCTTTTTCTTCCACTTTTATGCCTCATGTGATTAGTTTGTGTGCTCTTCTAGTTGGCAGTTGCACCAGGACCACAATCTCAGAGGGGATCCACTGCTGCTGGAATACAAATTTTGCTGGAAAGATTATTCCATGACTGTAAAAATTGCTCTTCCTGCCATTTAGGTTGTGAAGCGCTAGCAGTGTACAGTAGATGATTTTCAGGCTATTGTGCTTTTATTTTGGGTTCAGACCTGGATCCTGTCACCTGCAAAATGCCGCACCTAATGCTCAGCAGGATGTCATATCCTGCATTTTGCACATCTGTATCATTAGCTGGAGAAGAGAGGGAAAAAGGGAAAGAACAAAAAAAAATCCACCTTTATATTACTAAAAAATCTCTCAGTGGTGTTTGTTTAGTGTGAAAGAATGATTAGTAATTTTTAGTGAATAGCAATTTTCTCCCTCAGATGACTTTTCTACATTCTCATAGAGCTCACAAACCCGACCTGCCAAATGGGAAGGAAAAGCTGAGACACCAAACATTATATTTCATCTTTTTAATTTCACTACTTTTAAACATCCAGTCGAATCAACAGAAGGAATATAGTCCCTTTTTTTCCCTAAATCACTCTATGTTTGTAGAAACTAAGTAGTTATCTATAGATACCCAAATATTATGTATAAATTATAGATACAGATAAAAGGAAGAGATCATCTAGGTATTTACATAGATATAGACAGGTATAGATATATAGATATCTAGGTGCTTTCCCCTGTTCCCTGCATCATTTAGAACTGAACAGAAATGAAAGAAACCTCTTGGTTATGCCAATTTCCCCCTCTCTCCCCTCCCCATGACATGCTGAGGAAATTGTACTCTGGTTTCTAGGACTGGTTTTCTCTGCCCCATTGTGCAACAAAAAAATGATTATTTTTAATGTGGTCAAGAAAGAAGCATTTTTCCCGTCTCCTTTTTCCAATTGATTCTGCTGCAGGAGGGATCTTGCTCTATTGTATGAGTGAGGAACATGGGGCCAGATTCACACACAGGTAACTCCTACTGATGATGCTGGAGTTGCCTCAGGGATGGATTTGACCCATGATCTGTTATTTTTTTGCCTTAACTGTACCTCCTCTGCAAAACCTCAATCATTACACCTGGTTAGAATAGAGCCTTGACAAACTGTGTGGCCTCAGCATTTGCTTTTATGAATCATCCCTTGTCTCATATAAAGAAATCCAAGACAAGCTGAACACGGCTGCTCAGTCTGATGGCAATCACACAATTCACCCACCTCAGGGCTGTGTGTCTAACCCTTTCCAGGAGATGGGAAAATATTCTCAGCTTCAACCATCCCATTTAGTGCTGCTTTTAGAACAGGAATCAGAATATTTGCTGCATTTACTGTAGGGAAAGGTGCTGGAATGAAACCATTGTAGGCTGAAGTTGTACACATACAGAGGTGCCACCTCTTACTGGCTGCCTCATTAATTTCCTACCCTGCTACCCAGTGTGAGCGGATGTGCAAGAGTGTGCATGAGTGTGCAAGAGTGTGCAAGAGTGTGCATGAGTGTGCATGAGTGTGAGTGGGTGTGCAGGAGTGTGCAAGAGTGTGAGCGGGTGTGCAGGAGTGTGAGTGAGTGTGCAAGAGTGTGCAAGAGTGTGAGTGGGTGTGCAAGAGTGTGCAAGAGTGTGCAAGAATGTGAGTGGGTATGCAGAAGTGTGCAAGAGTGTGAGCGGGTGTGAGTGAGTGTGCATGAGTGTGAGTGGGTGTGCAAGAGTGTGCACCGTTGAAGAACAATGCCAGACCATCCATTTGACGCGTGACAAATATGAAGGCACAGAGGCCAAACACAAACTTAGCAGAACAATCTGCCCTAAGAATCAATCACTATTTTCCTCTTGTTTGGAAGATAACAAAGCGCTAGAGCTTCCTGACTTATGAAAATAGGCTATTTATAATTTTAACTACAATTCCAACATCTATCCATACATTCTTCAGGATGCTCTGTCTTATTGCTTTTGACCAAAGCCACATCAATGTAAGACCTGGCTATAAATGTTCATTCTAAGAACACTCACAGGCAGCCTGCTGGAGTCCAGTGAAATCCTGCTCTCCTCCATCACTTGTGTCTATGTTAAGAAGATGCTGATAATATCCTGAATTTTCACCTGGGTTTTCCCACCTGCTGCCTCTTGGACATGGAAGAGCCATCTCTAGGACCATGCTTTTGCTCTCCTTTATATTCTTGTCCAATGTGAGGAAAGGAGTAGGGTATTAGGGGGATTTTCAGAAAAAACCCTAATGAAGTTGTAACAAACTGCAGTGATGACCTTACAGGGGGAGGAAGACCAGGGATGGGTAGTGAGAGTGGAACATAAACCCTCCACTTCTCACCAGACGTGCACAAAGCCAGCTGAATGCCAGTCTTTGATTTGTTCAGAAACCAAGTTACCTGAGTTCTTACCTTTGCTACTTGAATTTACTTTTTTCTTTCCCTCAGGAGTTTCCCTAACTCTGAAGCACTCTTTCCCATTTTTCTTTCAATTCTGTTTGTATTTATTTCTTCCTGCAGTGCTCTGGTTCCAATCCATCTTGACTCCAAGGGATCCTGACAGCAAAGTTAGTTAGAAAGCAGAAACCTAAGTGCTGCAAGTGGTCTTCAGGATATCCAGTGTAATTTTCAGGAGCATATCCTTCTTCCAGAGCACTTTACTCTTGTTTGAGGCTCTTGTGTCCTGATTTTCTAACCTGTTACTTCTAACTCAGAAGGCTCTCCAAGACTTATCTTATATCTTGCTTTCTCTAGGAAGCTTTTTTCATAGATACCTGCCACCACACCCCCAAAGTTATCATCCCACTCCCTCAGGGTGAGAGATTTCTCCATGGAGCTCATACTCTTTCTCCTGCTTTCCAATACTCTGCCAAATCTCCCACTCCAAGGACATGGCAATTTTGGGGTTTTTTTTAACTTTTACTGCTCAGAAGCCTCAGCTGATCACATGGCAGACTCCTCCTGACATCCTTTTGTTTTCTATGCCTGGAGAGGGGCAGCTGATGGTGCAGGAGGTGATGTGGAGTCCAATACACCTTTACATGCAGGAAATAAATATTTCAGGATGTGCTGCTATAACCTTTTGCTCTACAGGCACTGAGCTGGAGATTTGGTTCTTCCTCTTTACACCTGATATAGGTGATGGGACTGGATCTGTGCCCATGCTCACGACAAATCCCCACTCGGTGCTGGCCATCAAATCCTGCCACTTTGGATTTACAGCCATTTGGCAGTGATCCCATTTCTCAGTACAGGGCTCTTTTCAATTTGAAGTAATATTTTTTTCTAGGACAAAATGGAAAACCACACGGCCAAACTTCTTCCGCAGTTTGGGAAAATCGATGCCAGTTATCCACTAGGTGACACTGTTTACCTACAGATCTTGTCGAATTTGTGTGAAACTCCACAAATCTTTCAAAAGTAGCATTCAATATGTTTTGCTCTTAAAGAAAAAGGAGACTGGTTGCAGAGGAGAAGGAAAATGGGCTGTCAGTGAGGTATAATTAAGGGCAAACCTACAGTTATGAGACTTTATGGTCTGGTTTCAAACTATTTACTAAAATGCATTTTAAAAGCTGCTTTTTATCAGCCCCATTTCAAAGCCTTAGGAAATTGTTTTATTTAAAGAAAGAAAAATAGAAAGAAAGGCAGGCACTCACCATCAGCACAAATCTCAGCCTGGCTCAGATTTTGTCTTGGAGAACAGTGTGAACAGAATTGCCTGGTGGCAGAGCCAGGGAAGAAGGAGAAAACAGAAGAATTTCTGCAATTTCATCTGAGGCGAGCTCAGTGGAAAACTGCTCTCCAACCTTGCAGACATTTCAGAATTTTGCATTTTCTCCCCAGTCTTAAACAGCAGCAGAATTGGTAATCTCAATTTTTGAAAATTGGTTGTCTGAAAGAAAAAAAAAAATGGTTAGATGCTGATTTATTTCATGCTTAAATATTATTTTATATTTAATATATTTTACCCTATAGAATCATGTGCTCCTCTTTGTAACAGAATATATTTCATTACAAAATGCTAACCAAGTAAAAAATGTATAAAACTGAAAATTAGGTGGGCCAAAATCAAGAGCTTCGCACAAGATGTATCAACTTTTAATTAATATTTTTAAATTGGAAAAATACAAATCTGCTTCAGCACACTGATGGCACTGGAGATGGTGTTAAGGAAGTCTGTGCTTGACTTAGCTGTGATCTGGGAATCACACTTGCAAGGAAGCCGGATGAGTCTGTTTGAATTGGGCACACATTCTGGAAAAACTTTGGAGAATTCCATTCTTTCTCCTCACTTGTGCTGCTGACAGGCCAAAAGAAACATTTCTCATCTTCAGCCTTTAAGTCAGGCTTTCAGAAATACCAACGACCTGCCAGCGTGAAGGGAGGTGTCTGGGGAGCAGGGGGTGCTCAGGATCCCCAGGAGCAGAGTACAGGGAGGATGGCATGGGAACCCACCAGCCTCATGCTCTCCCACTGTGAGTCAGCCCTTTCTATTCTTTTGTAAGCACAGCCTGTAAGTAGCTTATGGCCCAGTTCATGTTTAAACATGGCCAGAGATCACCTTTAATTCCACTGTCTAGCCACATTCAAATACAGGTTTCGGCTACAGCTCCAATCAGTCTCACAAAACGCAGATTTGGGGAACATTTCGGTATGGTACTGTTCACACTTGCAAAGGAAGATCCTCTTTCCCCTATCATTTTTGGCTATTGGGCCAAATTAAACCCCTTCTGAGCTCTGAAGGAAAAGACTAGCTAAATTAAAGTTGGGAATTTATTTTCTGAAGCCCTTTTCCTTATCTGCCCTCATCAGATCCTCCTCCCTGAAACCCTGAGGTGTCCAGCCTTGGTTAATATCAGTGAGGCAGAGCTTCAAATCTCTGAGGTGCAAACCCACATCCTACACTGCTTCCAACACACTCTGGCACCTGTTACAGCCAGAACTGTCCAAACACCCCACCAAAGCAAGATCCCCTTCATGCCTCCTGCTGAGCTCTCTCTTCATGTCTGGAGCTGCAGCTTCAGCTGAACCCCTCAGCTCAGGGGTTTTCTAGATGTTTGCAGATCTCTCGAGATATTTTATTGCTGACAAAGTTTGGAACACCAGGAGTAATGATGGAACAAGAGGCAAGATTTGCTTCAAAGCTCTTGTGATCAGAGCACAGAAGATGGGAGGCCAAGAGAGGTACAGGGCTGCTGCAGGGATTGTGCCCCTGAACCAGGAGCAGAATCGAGGTGTGCATGGACATCCTGTGGAGGAGGCACTGCTGTGCTCCCACCTCCATCTCTGTGATTTGCTGCTCTTTTTCCAGCACTGCCTTTTTGAAAACCAACCACAGAACTAATTGATAATTGTGCAAAAAGCCTTGAGGGTTGGACAAGATAACAGTAGTTTTAAAAGAACCTGGAAGGCACTGAAAAACTTTTATGGTGTTCTTGATGTAAAATTATTATTTTTCACTGCTGTTCAGTGCACACAGTAGCTGCTGGCACAGTTTCAATGGTTAGGTGGATGACATGTTATTTTTAAATTTTTGAAGTGGCTTTGGGGCCTGACTCATACACACAAGATATGGAGCAAAAAAGAAACAGAAGAACTGGTGTTAAGAACCAGTGAAGCCCCTGATTTGTCTTATGGTGTGGGCAGAAACAGATTTTATCTGGACTGTAACCCCTAATTGGACTTTTGTTTGTATCACTCTTCCAAAATTGCTTCTGCAGCATGAAGAAATGCTCAGGAGAAGGCATTGAGGTTAAGGGCCTTGTTTTAAGATGTGGAACAAACCAGCACAGAGGATCTTTTCCCAGAAATCTTCCTCAGGCTCAAATCTGAACATATTGTGTATTTCAGCCCTCACTGGGGCTCTCCTTCCCCCATGAATGCTACAGACAGAAAATATTTAAAGCAAGATAACTTTCACTTTCAAGTGAAAGCATTGTAAGGCAAAAAGGGGGGTTGGGAAAGGAAAAGAATGAACTCATTCTCCAGAGAGCTGAGTCTAGCAGGCTCATTGCACTGGTGACACTGTCCAGATCTGAGGCTGAACCTCTGAAGGCAAAGGGCAGGAGATAGTTTGTTTAATTTTGAATATTTGCATATCTCTTTCTCTCACTGCATTGGTATCAGATCTGCAACAACCTATTAAAGCTTTCATTTGAATAGCCATTATATGCCTGAGAATGGAGACTGGGCTCCTTGGGAGCGCTTAGGAATAAACAAATCATTTGTGGCACATGTGTTGTTCAAGCTTCAAGCAAGGTAAATGGAAAATACAGATTATGGTGCCTCAAGTCCTCTCCATTTTCCCCACTTGTCAAACATTCCCAGATTCTTCAAAAGAAGATTCTAGCCATATTATTAGCAATAAAATGGCTTATAGCTGAAATTTTGAAAAGATTTAACAATGTTCTTTGCAGGAATTGTGTTTCTCATTACATAAATCTCCAGGCTCTCAGGCAAACCACCACCACCACAGCGAGCCATTATGTCCTGCTGTGGCGGTGTCTCCACTTTAAAAAGGTAAAGATTCAGGGCTTTTTGACTTTCTTGTTTTCCATTCTTATTCCCTTTAAAGAAAAAAAAAAACAAAAAAACAACACCACAAGCCCACAACAAACCAAACAATATATTCACCACAGAAAAGTCCCTGCAGATTCATCTGCACTGGGGCAGATTAGTCCCCATTAGCACCAGGGACCCACGCGTGGCCAGGGATGGGCTGGAGAGAGGACATGGGTGAACACATGGGGGGACACAGGGATTTCTGGGTACCATTGGGAGTGGGTGCAGGCTCCTTCCCCACCTTGGTGCTGCTGGATGTAGAAGCAGCCTCTCAGAACACCAATACACTGTTCAAGAGCAAAGCCAGAGACAACCTCCCTTCCCTCCACTCTGCCTCCAGCAACTGCTCTCCAGAGCAACACAAAAGCTGAAACTGCCACTTGCCTTCAGCCAGAGTGTTCCTCTTGAAACTTTGGCCTTTCCCAGCCTGTAGGATGTGTCCCACAGGCTTTCTCCCAGCTACTGGTTTGGCTGTATTTTGACCTGGCTCTAGACTTCTGCGCATGGACTCCTGAACCTGAGATGTGCCTGGGCAGAGGAAGGGTGGGGATCCTTGGTTTTCTGCTAACATGGCCTGGAAAGAAAATACTGGGAATGAAGTAAAATACCATAAAGTGAAATCCTAGCAAACAGATGCTGAACCTGATGCAACTAAGTTTTTTAATCATCCATTGAAAAATATCCCATCAATTGCCAGGCAAATTTCTCAGGTTGATATGGCAACTGGAAACACTGGAAATTTAAAAGCTGAGCAAATGTTCTTAAAGGAGAAAAATAGTCTCACTCCTGATGAGCAGGGATTTCCAAACTCCCTTCCTCAGCCTGCCTTCTTTTAAATTCACAACCTACAGGAACAGCAGTGTCATAGGATGATGCTGATTTTCTTTCCATAACCAGAGGCTGTTTCTTGGAGGGTGCAGTAACAGCTTTGGGCTTTTGTGTGATAGATCTGTAGTCACAGCATAGCTCTTACTCCCTGTTCAGCAGCAGCATCCACCTGTTAGCAAGGCCTGATGTCCCCACAAAATTGATAATATCACTCTTTTAGATAACCCTGTCAGTATATGGGGGGTAGGCTGGGAAAACAGAGAATTCTGTATCTGTATTATTGCCATATCACCTATATCTCTTGCAGTCTTGGCAGAAGGCTAGCAATGTCCCAGGAGTCCTGATCCCTCCTGAACACATCTGGAAGCACAGCTCAGTGGGAATGGGTCAGCAGCCCACATGGAGGGAGCAGCTCATACTGGGCAGGAGAGCTGCTCCTGGGAGGTTGACTGGAAACAAAGGAATTAATGACCTGTAGGTGTCCAAAGAGCAGCTACAGGAAGAACATAAACAATATTTGCTAGGAAAAACACAAACAATATTTGCTGAGTTTATGCACTGCCTCTCCTCCACGTCCAGCCAATTAAGTAGAAAAGAAGAGAAGGAAATGCTTGTTAAGAACCCAAGGCTGCCCCTTGGGAAGAAGAACTAAACAAGACATTCACATTTACATGCCATCTTCTTACTCCAGAAAGATTTAGAGGAGTGAACAAACAAGAAAACCAGAAAATTATCCACCTCTTAAGATCAACAAGGATTGTACTAGCCTAGTATCTGACTAATAAATATTTTCATTTCTAACCCCTTGTTTTCAGTCTCAGTTGCTTGATCAATAATCTCTTTTACCAATAAAGGTAAAAGTGATTATTTCTGGATATGCCAAGAAAGGTGATGGCTACAGCAGCCAGAGATGCTGGGCAAAAGGAGACAGTTCTTGCCATAAAATGCTGTGGTCTGCAGTAGGGACTTTACTGCCTTGTGCTAAACTTTGGGGCAGGTAGAAAGAGGTGCCTGCAAGGTGCAGATGACAGCATCCCCCAGAGCTCTGGACAAAGCCAAAAGACTCTTAGGTGTGCTGTGATCACTGTGGGGCTTGACTGGAGAACACATTCCCACACAGCCTGGGATGCTGGCACAGGAAGAATCTGGTGGTGCTTGGGGCAGTTTTAGGCTGGCATTCTCCCTGCCCTGTGCTGCTCCTTGCTGGGTAATCGGTGCCCTGGGACAGGGGCTGCCCACTGGGGCTGTAAGAGTGAGGACAGTGCTGCTGCCCAACACCTGGCAGGAAGCTGCCCTCTGGGAGGACACCTACTCCAGGGGACAAACCCTACTTCCCCTCTGCTCCCTCCCTTCACAAATACTGAGCATTTGATATTCATGTCGAAGCCTCTCAGATCCAACTGACCATATCTGCTCAAGCCAGAGTCATAGATCAGAGCCAATTCATATTTATCCTCTGAAGGGGACACGAGAATGTTTAAGAACCCATCTCAGAAAACCAGAGAGGGCAATTAGCTCTTATTTCATATTTATTTTATCTTTTCTTTAAACAAAAGATTGCTATTCTTTTCTCTCCCTACAACGAAGTTAATAGAGTTATTCATCAAGTTTTCCAAATTTAGACATCAAACTGATGTTTTTCTCCCACTGCTAATTTTATTCTTAGCAGCACTTACATAAAGGCAAGTATTGCAATATGACAAAAATACAAACCTCCTCTGACCTGGAATGTACCAGCAGGTAAAGTACAGGGGAAAGTACAGGCAACTTCTCAGCCAGGCTCTCCAAAACAGCAAGTCTTTAAATAGAACGGAGAGGTTTTTTAATGCTTGTTTCTCTCAAAGTCCACAACTGACCTATCTGCTTTTGTAGTCTGGCCCTGGACTACCAGGTTGTACCCTCAGATTACCACAGTGGTTTGGGATGATGCTGTGTTTTGCAGCAAGGCCAGAGTTCCTGGTCTCGGTTCAGCAGGCAGCATTTGTGTCCTTATGGGGGTCTGTCTCTGTTCATGGAGGCCATGTCCACGCTCTCAGTTCTTCAGGTGTCAGTCTCCTGATTTTTCTCCCAACCTGTTTGTCTGCAAGCACAGTTGTGCTTGCACTGAACCCCCAGGCTCATGTCTTGAGTTTTCATTTCTGCATCTGGCCCAGTTTAGATGTTCTGGGCCCAGCCAAAGCAAAAGAGACTCCAGCCCTCCATGTTCCTCCAGCCTCTTGTGAGTACTCTGCACTTGGAGTAGTGGCCAGCAGTGAACATGGGGGAGAGCTCCCATTGCCAAGCTATGCCTCTGGTGACTCTTGCAGAGCAGGCAACGTGCAAGAAACACTTCCTACAGCGTCTCTGCTTTCCCCTTTTGTCCCATTCCCAGAGTGATGCTGTTTAGTGTTGGTGAAAAGGCTGCTTGCCTTGGACACTGGGCTGTCTGCTGAAGAGCCAAAAATGCTCCTGTGCACATTCCCAAGAGAAAGAGCCACAGGGTCAAATTCAGACCCTGAATGTAGAAATACACTGAGCAAGAGCTGAGACCAAACCTAGTTTTAAACCCTGCTAAGCACACAAGGCACTCTCCCATGTAATTACCACTTGAAGAGGGCGGTTCAGGTGCTGTCACCAGCAGCATAAACCTCTCTGCACTGCTCATTTCTGTGTGACAGCACCTGTTCCTGCACACTCCATCCCATGGCATCCCGTGACTTTGCCTGGCATAACAAAACCCAGCCCCCAGTAAAGCTGCAGGTTTCCACCAGCTTCTGCAATGCCTCAGTCCCACACATTCCCATTGGCCCCGGTCGTGCCTCATTAGTTTGGCTTAATCAAGTGACGAGCTGTGCTCGAGGCCGGGAGCTGCGGCAGTCAATGGGGGCCATTCTCCCTGGATAGACACATGTCACACCCATTAGTGTCAACAGAGCCACAAATGCACAGCACAGAAAGGCCCCAATGTGTCCAACGGGCACCAGGGACGGACACAGGGGCCAGTTCAGCCCCGGGGTAAGAGCCTGCAGCTCGGTCATGCCTTGCAGCAGAGCAGAAATTCAACTCAGCTTCAGGCCAGACCAATGGGATTGAACAGCAAAATGAGAGAAGAGAACAAACAAGAAACTGGTATCGCCTGGCAAGTGACTGAGTCCCATGGAACACCCCAAGGAGGAGGCTGAGGGCCACGGCCTGTGTGGCAATCGGGTGCTCGAACACCACGAGCTCTCCCCGAGCTGAGTGGCTCCAGCACAGGGGTACCCAGGCTTTAGGGCTGTCAAAGGGATGGTTCTCAACAGAGATGAAGAAAAAATAAAATAAAAGGCAGGGTGGAGGGCACCTGTGAGACCCCGAGGACAGCCTGGGGGCTGCTAGAGCGAGCAGGCTGAGTGTCAAGAGCAAGTGTGGGAGAGGGGCTACCGTGTCCTCTGTGCCAGGCCCCACACTTGGTGCACCACAGAGAGATTCTTCATCAAAATCAGCCTGCCCCTGCCAAGGATCTGGCCTCCTAGGAGCTGCCTCTCAGCCAAAATAGTAAACTGGCTCTTTGAGTTCCCAGTTTTGGGGAGGCTTTTTACTTTCATATTTCTTATTTTTAAAAAAAGAAATATTTCAATTTCTATTAATTCTCCTTAAGATTTAAAATAAAATTTTGAAATATTTAGAATTTTGGAAAGGTTTTTAAAAAATATTATCCCAACCAAGGAGTTCTCATCTATGCCCCACTGAGGGAAGAATGAGTATGGCAGGTCTCATGGCACATGTTTCAATGGTGTGCATAGGAGAGATGTCAGGCAGTTACACCAAATGTTTTTAAAACATTTGCTTTTCAATTTGTGCTTAAATTAATACAACCCCATAAATATTTCCACTGGACACTGAGGTCATTTTTATCCCTCATGACACTGTTTGATGTGTTGATGTATTACCTAAACGTGGGGCACAGGCCCCCCTGCATCTGCACCATTCCCATGGAAATTACTCTTAGAACTTTGGTGATGTTTGGCTTGCCTTACCTTTTATGAAAGAAAAATCTAGTCCAAAATGTGTAGCTCTATATCAGACTACAGGTACTTCACTGGTACTCCTAGAGTTAATAGCCCCAATATATATCCCAACAAACTGTCTTTAGCTTTCTCCAGATGTTAATTCCCTCTAATCCTGTTATCAGTACAGGTAGTTGGACAAACAGTGTGATAATAAAGCAGTATTTATAATACATGTCCTTCAGTCCTAGATTAACCACGAGATTTCCCAAGCACCTAGGGATTTGATTTACCTACTGTGTGCAAATCTCCAGTAAAAAGAAAGTATCTAGGAAAATATATTTGCTCCCACACTGTATTGTTTACCATCCACTTTTCCCTTGATCTGTATGCGTGCCTGATCTATGCAATTTATTTATTCAAGCTCTCAATGATAGTTTAAAATGAGGTCTAAAGAACTGACATTATCAACACACTGAAGGAGTTTTCTGTGAGCACCAGCCATCCTCCTCCTCACCTCCCAAATGCTGCCCTTCTCACCACAACCAAGATTTAAAAAACCAAAAGAAAAAGAAATGGAGAAGCTCCTTTCCCCATAACTGCTACAGGTGCTTACTTAGTTCTGGATAAATGCAGCCCACTTCCCCCCCAACCCACCACCATTTTTTTTTAATTCCTCTCAACGTGTCGTAGCTTTATATGAGGCTAATGGAGCAAGGCAATGCTCAAACGTCAAATTAAACTGCACAGCTCTGTAATCACTCAGACTGACATGGCATAAAAGGATAATTAGTAGTTCATTACATGGAACATTGTTTGTTCAGCTAAATTGATTTCTCTCAGCTGCCCATGTTTTCTGTTTACTTAGCGAGTGCTCCACTGCACATTCTTATTTGTGAACTAGGAAATCCCTTCCCCTGAACTTTTTCCTTCCCTCTAATCAGCACTGAGGATTTTAAATATAGTTTGTTGGAGGTAGATGAACCTCCAAAATTACAGACAGGTGCAGGGCAACAATGGCCTGTGTGGAGCAATATGGAGTGCAAAACAAGCTGTGGTGCCTAAGGAGACATACCCAAGTATTCCAAAAAAGGCCATGTGTGTCCATCTGCTTTGTACATAGAAATTCCTAGCCTGGTTATTTGCTTTTCAACTTACAGTGAACTTGCCTTTCTCTCATATTGTAAAGTAAAAAAAGAAAAACAAAAAACAGTGGGGCTATAATCTTTCAGTGCAGTGGAAGTTCTGCAACAAAGTCTTCTTTAAAGCCTCATTTTTGCTCACTAGGACCCAAAGAAAAGAGGAGATTGTTGTTTTAAACATGCTTTTCTTTCCTTTTGCTATTAGGGCTGAGGCAGAGCTACCCAATTTCAAATGTTTCTAAACTGGCTGCCTCATGACACCTCTCCACTCAACTGAATTTCAAAATCCTGACAGTAGTTACAAGTAAAAGTGTTGGAGCTATCAACTCCCACACTCCTAGTGTCAGTCTCAATACATTTCTATTTTGCTTAAAGCCCTAACTTCTGTAGTCATTACATTTTAAAAAGGATTCTTGTTTAGGTAGAAAATGTGATCCCTAATGAGTCAGAACACAGGAGAAAAACAGACAAATTACTTATTTTTTGAAGCCTATTTGAAAAATTTTGCTTCAGTGCTGCCTACAGCATCCCAGACACCACCAAAAGACACTCAGGGCACTCTTTCCTGTAGCTCCTGCAGATATCACATTTTTGGTTCTGTGGTGTTTGAGTTGGAAGACACAATTGTTTTAACGTGATTTCTGAAAGAAGTTTACACAGTTTCTCATGGTGACCCTGTAAGAAAAGTGGTACTTGCTTCCTCTGAATTTCAGTGGCATTTATGGGCAGGCTCCTGATGGCAATATTGACCTATCAAACTAAGATGTTCCCACGCCCTGCTGCTTGTCACGGCCTCCACTCTCCCTTGGAAGTGTTGCCACAACACTGAAGCAGATCTCAGAGCTGATGCAGCTGGAAAAAGATTTTCCATTTGTGCCAGCTCACAACAGAGACCCACAGACAACAGTTCTGCCAGTTGGGAAGGGACAGGGGGAGCAGACAGGACCAGTGGATGGGTGGGAACTGTTTGGGCTGATGGCATCGTGAGAAAATGAACTTGAATCTGTAGGCAGATCAACCCCTTGCAACCCCTCCATCCTGGCTTTACTCACTGCTCCATGGGACCCAAGGCAGTGTCATGATCCCCCAGCACAGCCTGGCCAGTCACACAAAAAAAAAAGCAGCAAAGCAATTCTAGTGCCAAGTAAACCTCTCCAGATATTTTCCCTCTTTCCCATCTCCTCTTGGTCTCGTGGTAGGAACCCCTTTAAGTATGTTCATAGCAACAAAAAAATTTGTTTTTGCTTTCAGCACTGTCTTTTTCTACCTGTTGATAGCTGGCCCCAGCATCCTAAGCACCATCTAAACACAGATCACCTTTACACCTAAATTCTTCCTTAGTGACCAAACCATTCCCAGACATATTAGAAAGATACCAGCGTCTAAAGATTCCCTTTAGGAATCCCTAAGCAGCTCTGGAGACCCTTTCAGTGACAGCAGACCAATCCTGCAGCAGCAAACCCAAGCATCCTTGCATGTCCAACACCCCATGGCAATAGGAACCCCCTCATCTCCTTTGTGCACATTTATACCCCTGAGCAACTGTCTTTGCTCACTTGGTTAGGGCAGGTTTCCAATCAGCCTTCCAAGGAACCAGTCTGTCCAGTGCCACAGCACTGGCATGGCTGTGCTCAGGCCAGCCCCACGGGATTCACCTCACTTGCTCAAGCCCCCAGTGAGCTCCACCTGTGTGTACACATCTGGAGAGATGGAGACACATCCTCTCCTGGCTGCTGAACCAAAACCTGCCTAGAAAAGGATGGAACAAAACCAGTGTATTCCTCCTTTCTTGACAAGTGGGGAAAAAAAAGAAAAAACCCTCTTATACTTTATATAGAGGGATATGATCAGTTTGGCTGCCTCTGCTCTGAACTGAAATAAAAACAAATTCAGGTTGAGTAGTTGTAGGAAAAAACAAAGTATGAAGGATAAGCCTTGAAATACATTGTCAATGGTCTCTTCCTTCAATTACCAGCTCAGTGACAGAGCTCGCACCAAAGGCATCAGCGATTTCACTCCAATTCTTTCATCTGCTGAAACTATTTGAAAAAATGACTTGAAAAATTTGTTTCCACCTGTGATTACCTTCAGTGTGATGGAAACCTCAATTTTTTGAATGAGGAAACTATTTATTAAAAGAAAATAGGTCCAGAGTGCATACTGACTGCAAATATGAGCATCAGCAACAATACTCCCTGTGACTGACAGTGGCTGCCAGCAGCACCTCCTCGACCTAATTCTTTAATGGAAATGGAGGTTTTTCTGCAGTCAGGCATCACCCTCTCAAGACACGCTATAATATTTTACTGTTGCCTTCTCCAGTAGCACTGAGAGGCATTCTACTATAGGCTTTCTCTCTTTTTATTTGGGTCCTGCCCCAGACTGCCCAGAGCAGAGCCAGCAGCTGCTTGTCCTCGTGGCTTGATCTCCTTCCCCTCACTGCCCACCATGGCTTGCTACTTTCTGCCACTCTAATGAAGATTCTGGGCTGATCTGGCTGGTGCAGTGCATGGGTGAATCACTGCTGGGCCAAGCTGAGGCTTCCCAAGGTGATTTTGCCACATCCCATCTATGGATACAGATCTGCAGATGACCCTTTTCATGGGAACCCTGGAAATCACCACATCCTCCACTTGTACTTGGGTTTCCTTTATTCCCAGGTTCTCCCCTGTCACTAAGGGGGCTCCTCTCTGCTGCTGGCTGCTTGTTGGAAATGCAAATTTAGGAAATGGACAGATCACCCTGGGCTCACATAGCTAAAATCCTCAGAAAAGTGCTCAATCTTTAAACTGGTTTCAGATTTTCAGATTTTTTTTTATTTTTAAATTTTTTGTTTTGGTTTGGTTTTTTTTTTTCCCTGGATAATTCCTGCAGCATGTAGCCCTTATTAACTGTCTGCCCTGGACAGTTTCCTCACTTCAACTAATTGCTTGGAAATCATTTGTTTGATCCAAGACACATCTTTAAAGGGAGTTTCCACAGACTATTCCTGGCATCTAATACAAAGTTACCAGTCATAATGAGAAGCAAACCAATCATTAGCTCATCTTCTAGCTCAGCTATCCAGTCTTTTTTTCTTTGCTGCAAGGCTCCAAATTTCCAAGTATTTGGACAATTGCACCATGTTCCATAACTGTCTCCATTCGAGGGCAATTAGGTCATTTGGGTTTGGACACCCCACAGCACAGATTTGTGAAGTGTCTGGTCTAGTACCAGTTCTGCTGGAGCCAGGATCCACCATCCCCATGCATTTCCCAAATCCTGCTGCCCTTTCAGCAAGCAAACTTTTCCTATGGCTGTTAAACTGAGTGAAACTAGCAGTTCTGCAAGTTAAAGAAGCTAATGAAATTTGGTTTCCTAAACATTTACTTCTAATCATTGCCTTTAGTGTCCGAGGACAAAGTTTCAATAGATGTATTTGACATAATTGGTCATTTATATGGGTTCTTCCCCCTTTCCTAAACTGATTTTCCACAGTATAGGCCCCTGCCTCAAGACTGATTGAAAACCTCTTGAGACCTGTAGGAACTTACTGACCTTTGAGAACTTCAAGATTTTGTCAAGCTTAGATGAAATCGGCCAATAAGTTAAAAAGTGCTTATCAGGGAACACACAGGCATAAACACAATACTTTTGTAACCCTTTGGTCCCACAGGAAAACAGACAATGGAGAGCACGACACTAATTCCTCCTGTGCCACCTCAGCCTGGCACAAAGCCTCCCCCAGTCTGGGAAAAGATGCCCACAGACACTGGTGACTGCCCTCCCTGACCTCCAAGAGTCTTTCACAGTACTGGTGTGCAAGTGAACTACTCCCACTAGGCACTGCACTACTGCAGATTGTTTTTATTTGACTAAATTAACACATTTCCACCACTGTTTCAAAATACCTGAAAGCAGGACTGGAGCCCCCTTTCCTTTCTGGCATCCTCAACACAGTTTCACTTGTTGTGCTCTTTTTTATCTTCCACAGTGGCTGATTCACCTAAACTCTTGTGTTGAGATTACTCAAGTAAGAAGCTGTTTTTTGGTTTTGCCTTTCTTTGAAGATACTGGATAATTTTTTCACCTGAAGGATTAGCATCACCCTTCCCAAAGGATTCCAGCACAGTTACAGACATATATTAAAAAAAACCCCAAGACTCAAACATGTTTAAAACACGTTAGTATGTACCAAGTAGAGTGGAGCAACCTTCTAATGACAATTCATTGCTATCCCAAAAAAATGACTGATCCACAACATTTTTTCTTGCAGATGGCTGACAAGAACAAAATGAAATTTAGAATGCTGGTAAGAATTTGCCTTGACATCAGCAAGACCAAGGACCAGCAGAATCACAATGTGGAGCAAACTCACTCTGAGCCATTCTGAAAACAAACAGTTGATTTTAACTGCTAAGTTGGAAGAACTTCAGCCTTAGCTGAAGAGATCTATAATCCACATATAAAGCTCACTAGTGAGCAGGCATTAAACACCACCAACCACAACAGGTCCCCTCTCTACGCAGTATCCAGTCCCCAACCCCCAACTCTCAAAGTGTTCTGCACAGAACAGTAGTGCTGCAATTAATAATTTTTCTCCTGGCAATGAACATATAATTAGATAATAAATGCATCTCAATCTCAGAGAGTAGAGTTGCCATCCACTCTGTATAGTGAAGGCTGGAAAGAAGCTAAATCACCTGTCACTACTATATTCTCAATTACTTAAGTTTGTTAAAGAAAAAAAGCTGAAAAAACAGCCAAAAATGCAGCAATCTCTTTGGACAATGTCAGTGCCACTTGCTCCTGTGCTGCTTATCCCAAAACTCAGAAGCAAGTGCCTCTTTCCCACCCCTCACCTAAGTTACTGCTTGGAGATGGGACAGAACACAACTCCTGTCATCACACCAGAACTGATAAAGTGTTAAAGCAACTGTGAGCACTTGGGGCTGCTGTGGAGGCTGCACAGGGAGAGAAACCAGTCCCAGGGCAGAGCCAAACCACACCTGCCAAAAGCCTCCAGAAATGGGTGGTGGAAACTCGAGGCAGACCCTGGGGCTTGTTGGTCCTCCTGGTTTCAGACTCTGATCATACAGAAATTCTCATGTGCTGAAAGTCATGAATACCAATGGTGGCCCCAAAGCCAAGGGAGCTTTTCACATGAATAGATTTTAAAAGAAAATGCAAGGATTTACAGGATTAGGGTCTGAAATTCTTGGCTTTATGTCTTTCAATAGAGTTGTACAGTGCCGGTTACACTCAAGAAATGCTATCACTTTAAGAGACCAAATGTTGTCAAATGCCAAGAACTTTGCTGCAGATGAGATTTGGGGTCTTCTTACTTGGCCAACCTCATGAAAGAGGATTAAGCTACAAGTGAGCCAGATTGCAAATTGAGGCTATAAAGGTCAATGATCATTACTTTCTGGCTGCTGAAAATAGCTGTTTGCTCCTCTGGCTTTGATAATTTTAAAAAATTATTGATATCTTGTCCTGACCTAATATATAAAAATGCTTGTTCCTATATTCAGTTTATAGCACCAGACTCTAGCTTTTAGAAATAGCTTTCAAGGAGAGCAGCAGTGTCTAATTGTTTTGAGCATACTGTGTTTAGCCATATACTAGTTCAAGGCCACACATCTGGAATCTTGGATAAATGATATTAAAAATGCACCAAGAGACAAAAATACCAATGATGAATTGAATAAATACACCTTATTCCCTTCAACCAACAGGCCTAGTTTGGAAATATCTCAATGAATAACTCTTTGACATCCTACCCTGAGTGTCATCTCTGCATCTTTTCCTTATCAATTCCCCATGTGCCCCCCTATCAAGGGATTTTGCATCCAGACCATGTATAGGATTCAGCAAACAACTGTAGAGTCATCCCCAAGCCTTTCTTGTTTCTTTCTGTGTGAAAGAGATGGCAACAATGTCATCAGTAATTAATTTGTTCATCCAGGATTAATAAAATTAAAATCTGTTAAAATTTAACTAGAAAGGAAAAGCCAGTATAAATCAGTGCATGCTTGCAGAATTGCTTATTTTGGTAAGGCATAGAAAGATTAACAGTCTCTCCTTTTCTTACAATGTAATAGAAGTGATTTTTTGGGCCTCCAATATCTGGCAAGCAGATCCAAGGCAGGGGGAGAGAGGGGTATGTGAGATTGTAGAAGGCACACAAGGTGCAAACTCCAGGAGTTAGGAAATGGGAGTTACAGAGCAAGATGGCCTATTTTTTGTACTCTTTAATGTGAGGCCTGTTTTTTTTAAATCTCTCAGCAGGAATAGCAAAGTTTTCCAAGTCATCACCTAGCAACAAAACCCAGAAAAACATTTGCAAAGCAGTTTTGCATCACTGCCATCCCTGGAAGAACTAACTTGTTGAAGGCTGAATTTGCTATGGAGAGGGATTGAATGCTCTGTTCTTATTCAGAGTGCTGAGACGTGCAGTCCTCTTTCACTGAGAACAGAAATTCATTAATGCACATACACACACATTAAGTGTTGCTTTGGAGGTGTTCTCAGAGTTTTTGGACCACAGGGGTGTGGTATCAACTGAAAACTGTGTGAAAACAAATTGAAACAATTTCTTCTTTTACAGGATGTCATTCCACATTACAGATTGTGTTTACACACACTTTCTGCTATAGGATCACTACTTACTTTCAAAATCTATTCTTAAGAGTATTTAATTTCAAATTAAAATAATTTCGATGACTAAAACCCCATTTCTGTAGCAGATCACCTTTTCAAGATCTGAAGTCACGGTGAGCAGCCTGGTTTAATACACTTATGTATTTTATGAAAGTAATTAATTTCCATTGGCACGTTTACAAAACCCTCCCCCATATATTTGTTGAAAAATCATCTTTTCCTTGTAAGATTCCTCTTTTTGCCTTCCCACTGAACTCAAGGACTTTTCACGATGCTGAGAATTTTAACTGCAAAGTCCAGTGGGAACAAGACCCTACAGCAGCTGCTACAGAGGCTCTGCCCACACAGTGCAAACCCCACAGTGCAAACCTGAGCTTTCTAGGACATCCTCCAGTGTGCTCAGAGCCCCCTCCCAGCCATTTCCTCTCAGCCTGCAGAGGCACCAGCTCAGAGCCCAGTAACACTCTGACCATGCCAGTGCACTGTGAGGTGGTGTGAGTGAGCCCAGGCTCAGCAGTCCAGTTGCACCTCTGTGCTGACTGGTGCTTCTGGTTTTCATTAGCACCACCTCTAAAGTTTCTGTACCATATTGCACTGCACAGTGTAAGCAAATATTGAATTTATGTTTCCATATATAATGGGAGGAAAAGGTATAGATATTTTTGGACCAGGAAAAAAGCCCTAAGACTGAAATTACTCAGGAATATTACTTATATTTACACTTCCCTTATTACTGTAATGGTGGGAATACTGCTAGTGAGCCAGCCCTATGGCTACAATGTACATGGGGTATAGAGCTGAACAGAATAGTCACATTAAATTTAAACCTCAAAGTCTTCCCATGTCAAGTTGTAGATACACTTTTGAGAGGCATTAGTTGTTCTCCTAAATCACTTTAGGCCAGGGTCTGCAGAAAGAATTTACTGGAGGATATGGATTTCACCTCACAGTGGTTATACATAATCACTGAGCAGCTTTGCATAAAGTCTTATTGCAGGATTGGTTACATCCCTTATTACTGTGGGAGTTTTACACAGCTTCCAAATATTTCCTGGGATGTTTTTGGCTATTACTGCTTTGCTGCTTTTCCAGCTTTCAACAGAGTGAAAAACATTTGGAATTCCATGGGACTTCCAGTGAACAACTCACTCATGAGCATCCCCATTTTATAGAGAAATGTTTGCCAAGACAGAGCCTGTTCTTTCTTTTCTGTGCTGCTAAATAAACGGTTAAATGCTGAGCTCTTAAAAATCTTCCCAAAGTGTTCCCAGGCCTTGGGGAACAAGGATGTAATCTCAGGTTTGTGACCCACCCAGTGGGGGTTAAGTGCTGCTGCACAGTTGGTTCAGAGGAGCCGCTGCTCCTTTGCTCCCAGCTTTGTGCCCCGCAGGCACTGGGGGGGTCACGCAGGGAAACCTGGAGCAGCAGAGGGAAGGATCAGGCCCTGCAGCCCTCTGTCTGTCCTTCTGCTTTGTCAAACCCGGTTCCTTGCACAGCCAATGCCCGAACTTGCAAGCATAAGAAGGAGGACTGACCCTTCGAGTCCTCATTTCTCTCATTTGATCTCTGTGAACCTTTCATCCTGTCACCGCTTCCTCTTGTGTTGTGTCTCATCTTTTTAACATCTCTGTGTAACCTCGACTCAGTCCCCATTCACAAGGCGAGCGAGGGCAAATGCAATCTATGGAGGGGTTGCTTTCCCCTCCCGAATCATCTTCAGCTCTACCCCTCTCTGTTCCTCTGGCTCTGATTTTTCACCTTCATTTTTCTTCCAAACTGTCACCAGGTGGACGGTGGTTGTTAGGCTGGGATGGGAAGATGGGCCTGTCTCAAAAATCAGCATTTCTGTGGAACATGCACTGCTGTCATTCACAGGCTGCTGGATGAGTTGCCCCATTGATAGTCGCTCACCAGTACTAGGTGAAAGAGAAGACAATAGCACATGACAAATATCACACTTACACCTGCACCTTCTGTGCTTTCTACCTGATACCAACTTAAGATCAGCAGTCAGCTTTTTAACACGTTATTACATACAGAATATGTGGCCTTCAGGCCACAGAGATGTGTCTGCAGCAGGATGCTGCACTCAGAGGAGCATATTTCAGACATTCACAATTGCAGTAAGGGCCTGGGCTTGGCTACTATTAGTTTTCTTTAATGTCTTCTTGCAAAATAGGGATCATGCTTTACTGTGATATTCTTCAAGATTCCTATGCAGTAGAATTCTATTCAGAAAGATCATCACAAAGCAGAATTTGGTGAGTTGGGTGCTGTGGTGAAGACAACTGTACACTTCAGGCAGAATTAATATCTTCAATTTCTATCCAAATCACAGAGAAAAACTCTTGCCCTTGTTTCATCAGGTGCATGTGAGCTTCTGCTCTCTGCAAGCTGCTGCCCAGGTCAGCTGCAGCTCTGGGCCCATTTGCCTCCTTTAGCCTCTGTGCATTGCTTCATATTAATAAATTCTAATTTTCTTGTATATTAATATATTCAGAATGACAATTGACATAGCTGCCAGCTGCTTCATATTGAGGCAGAACCACAAGCAGCAGCATTTTAGGGCCATATTAACAGCTTATTATAATAAAGATGCTATCTTGGAGCCCTCATTAATGTCAGTATTGCAGCTGCACATACTGCAAGTAGATGCATCATCATGGTACAAAGCGTGTGTACAGCAGATGGAAACAAGATAAGGTGAAATCAAAGCTCTAATCTTAAATATGTAGTCTGCTGCTCAGTGAGGCCAACAGAATTCCCAAAATATCTGTGGCCAAAAGAGCTGAATAGAAGCATTTTTAGAAAAGCTTATTAAGAACACACCAACTATAGGTCACACATATGATCATTACTAGACTGAAACAGAGAAGTGCTAAATAAATATGTAGAAAAAAGAAGGAACTGTCTCTAGCAATATCTGTTCTGCATTTGGGAAACAGGAGGAAGATGCCACTTTCTTCCTAGGATGCTGGCATTGGACCAGAAATAAGGATAGGACACAGCACCTACCAGAAATAGACATTCTTGCAACACAAGTGTGGCACATTCCAGAGTGTGTGTAACACACTGACAGAGCTGGTGGAGAAATGCCATGTTAAACTTACTCCAACTTTAGAAAACAGTGGAGAGAGACAGAGAGACAAAGAGACAAGCAGCACATTGAGCTATTGCCCTGACACTTATGGAGTCAGCTTTGCCAAGGTTTTCTCCAAGGTGAGTCCCTGTGAGGCACTAGGCTTGGCTGAACAATGGAAATTATGTTGAGCCTCCTTCTTCCACTCTTTTTGTTGGAATTTGCTTTCAAAACTCACTACTAAGTAACAGCTCTGGAATATTAGTCTCACCAGGAAATGTAGTTCAAAGTGACCCATAACTTCAGTTATTGCTGGTGAGGAATAAGTGGTGTCCAGGTCTGACAAAATAATTATTTTTTAGGAAACCAAACTGTACAGAGGTTAGTTTAAAAGCAATCCTAGAAAAGTCAAGCAACAGTTTGTTTGGATTTTAATAACAGATAATTAGGGCCAAAGATATAATTCATACCAGTCTATGTATTAGTCTATTTTCAGATAAAGTGATGGAACAGATAAAGAGTTGGAAAACCTATCTGGGAGATAGGTGGGGTTTAAAGGAGAGGGTAGAAAGATTATGGGGCAGGCTCACAAAGACAGTTTGTTAACGAAGTTATTGATGAGTAAGTGAAATTTTCACTTAAAACTTCTAAGAGGAATCATGTATGTATCTTCTATAGCTCAAAACCATCTTTGTGATGGGTTCAATTTCTAAGGGAGAAATACCAATTAGCAGGATACCTTTAGCAAAATGCATGGAAAAAATGTAGAAGTGTCACCTCATGGTCTGAACTGCAGAGTTGGTTTTTTTTTCCCTTAAAATTGATTTAAAGATTTTTACCAACAACCTGGGTCATGATATACAATTCTCACTGATAAGGTTTCAGCAGACATCACCAAGATTGGCTACTATTACAGAGTGAGCTGAACCTCCTGGTCAAACGATTGTGATTCAGTGTAGCTGCATTTAATACAGCCAAATGCAAGGTGATACATCTGGGAACCTGGAGGGCAGATTACAGCTGTAAGATGGAAGATTCTGTCTTGGAAAAACGTGACCCTGAGCGAGACTGAAAAAGCCAGTGGAGATAACAGCTTCAACATGAGCTCTCAATGCAAAGCTGCAGCTCAAAGGGCAGGTGTGTCCTCTCAGGGTGTGAGAAGGGAGGTATCAAGTTAGAGCTGGGGAAGTGATCCTGCCTCAGTGGGGAACTACTCTCAGATCACAACAGCAAAACTGTGTCTAGTTTGGAGGTCCACTTGTCTATCTGGAAACAGGGGAGAGAGTTTAGATGGGAATCACACAAATGATACAGAAGCTGCAGAACCAGGCCTGTGGGGGAAGATCTATGGAGCTCAGGACACTCAGGTGCTTGAGGAGGAGCTTGGGAAGAGACCTGGTCATTAGAAATGTTGAAGGAAGAGGTTCTCAGAAGGAGCAAGCAATTTCTGCTCCCAGAGTTCATTTTAGCAGTTAGTGTTGCCACAAAAGCATTGCAGAGCCTTCTGGGTTGGCAGGGAAGACAGTGCTACTAGCACCTCCTGGGAAGGCATTTCACCTGATAATATTTCACACTGGCACATGCTGTCAGTTTTATCTGGGCTCCACATAACAGCAGGATTACTTTACTTTGCTACAGAAAAATATTGTCAAAAGAAAGAGAGTACCACACTGCCATACCCAAACTTTTACCATCTGCCTTTCAATTGTCTACTGAGGAGGATCATAGAATAGAAGACTCTCAGCTGTAGAAGAATTAGTATTTTATCTTCCTAGTATTTTTATTAGTGTTATAATTCAGTGATCTGATCTATCCTTACTTATATGTGTAAATATAACTAAGTGTAAATATAACTAAGTGTTATGTATGCATATATATGTGTGTATGTAAATACAGTAACATATCAGCTAAAGGGAAATTATTTCTGGTAACATATCAGCTAAAGGGAAATTATTTAGTGGTGCAAATCTCTTTGTTATAGTCCTAGACCTGCACATATGGGTGGTGTGGGGGGATATTACATTGATTTCCAAAAGGAAAACAGGCTGTGAAGACCATGCTGCTATCAGTTTCCTTCCCTTCTCAACCATCTCAGTCAACAGAAATCCTGAACTTTAAATTCAGAAATTGCCCTGCTTTATAAGAAGATGCTGAGCTGACTCAGTTTCCCAAATGTCTCCGTGAGGATCTACTTAATTTCTAGGGAAGTCAGAGTGGTTCAGGGGACATTTGGAGTAGCTCACATGACTTCCTCAAAGAAAGCCACAGCACATGTGCTGCACACAGCAGTCACTGTTTGAGTTTCTGCTAAATGATGCTCCCAGTTCTGCTGAATGATGTGCAGCTAATCCCCAAATACCTGCAGTAGTGTGGATAACCCCACCCAGTAACTGCCTGGAAAAAAGACATCCCATGTCAGGTGTTCCTCCTGCAGTAATACCTGGCAGCAAACATAACCCAGACATTGTTTCCTGACAGGCTATACGTGATGTGTCATGTTGCAATGTCAGGGAAGAGACATTTTTCCATGTTTACCACCCACTGTTAAACTTGCATAAAGAAATGCTGTCTCCTGAGTTTGCTTGGCAGAGAGAAGCTCTTCAGACCTTTCAGTCCTTAGCTGTCCAAACATTTTAGGAGAGCTGGTGACTGCTCCCTTAGAAAAACAGGTTGGAGGCTTTTAAAATAACCCTCCAACATAAAAATGTTTTCCCTCAAGTTCTAGGACTTAGAGGGATTCCTTCCTGCCCTCTTATAAGGATTGTTTTCATAGCCTGTGTGAAGGGCAGCACTGATGGTTTGGAGTTAATTCCCTAATGGTCACTGCCCCCAGCTCCCTGGCACATCCAGGCCTTGCTGGTGCAGACACGAGGTCCAAGCCCACTGTCCCTGTCACAGCTGCCTGACAGAATTCAGCAGATCACTCTCTACACTTCCATTTGTGAGATTGGGGTATTTTGGGCACCTGAAAATGACATCAACTGGAGGTGCTGAGCTGCATTCACCCAGTGACTGTTGCCATGCTGGTGCCTCACAAAATTGCTGCAATTTTGCAGACTGGCTCACTCAGCAAGTTACCCAGCTTTTTGTGAAAACCCTGCAAGGATGTCACAGAATATGTTCACAAATTGCTGTTGACTTCAGATTAAGGAAAATGAATGCTTGGGTTTGGAAAATGAATTGCTTTTCTCTGTTTTAACTCAGTGGCAAAGGCAGAATAAAGACAGCTGAAATGCCAGAGCTTTGGTGGGCATAGCCTCAATTTTTGTTTAGCCAAAATCAAGAACAGAGCTGAAATCAAAGGCAGAGTAATGTTTGACTGCTCTGAGGAGAATTGCTGAATATCTCAAGCACATTATTGAAGAGTCCTGTTCTGATAGCATCAACAGAAGGCTCATGGGATCCCTACAGTTACACCTGTCTGCTCTCCTGGGAAGAGAACTTGGGTTGCTCAGGGAGGCTTGGGGGAAGCCAAGACCCAACAAGAGATTACATATAAGAAAAAGTGAATATTATTAAGGAAATATCTTCAATTTTTTATCCCCTCTGTCTGTTGCCGAGAAACCTCACACCAAGCCACCCAGGAACCTTCCCTGGATCTATTTCTTGTAATAATCCTAATTGCAGCTCAGTTGGTGTGTGCAAAATCCTTCTCCCCATTTAGCAAAATGAAAGGTTCCATCAGAGAGAGCACATCTGCATGTGCTAAAAATGGAAATGCAAGAGCAATGCAAAATCTATTAAACAAATATTTTATTTTTTGGGGGGAGGGGCAGGAATCTAAAAGTACCAGGGCTGAACCACATAAAAATGAAGCAAGATAAAAGCCTGCATCAGAAGTTTTCCTTGCCAAAGAGGTGTGCACAATAGTTGAAAGTAGATATTATGCTGCATTGTTGTACTGTAGATCTGGAATTATAAAAAGTCTCCTTTAACTATTTGGTCTGAAAGAAGACACACATGGTTCAGGCTTGCACTAATATGGAAATGTAAAAATACCCACACAAGGCCAATGAGAGGCTCTGGGGAAAAAAATGAAAGAAAAATGAAAGCCATATTTCACTCAATGCCTTTCCTATCAGTCATCCTTGAAGCTGTCAGTCAGTCCCTCCAGCTGTACACGACTGACGTGAGCAATGGGCAGCGCTTTCAGAGCACTGATTCTGAAACCCCCCACACCACCCAGCCTGCCAAGCACCACGCAAATTCTGCAAGAGAAAAGGCTGGGTACAAGTGAGGTGACTTGAGCTGCACCTTTACACCAGGAGCCATCCCTCTCCAAGCTTGCAGGCTGCTATTTCATGTTTGTATGTAACTAGATGTAGGGAAAATCCTCTGTCGGCTACATTATTTGCAGTTTTGTTAGTGATGCTACTGTCCTCAGGATAAATGAGATTGATTTCTGTGGTTCTTACCTGATCTGCACTGGAAAAATCACTTATCTTTAAAAGACACAGACAGTCCCATTTCTGCAGAGAAAATAGACCCTTAGAAAAAAGGAGACTGGAAAGTTCAGAATTCCAGTACCTTGATTCCCAATGAGTTTAAGTATTTAGAAAACAGAAACAAACACTGCCATCCCTTAATTGCACATAGACCAATGCTCATGATAACATTCTTAGTATTTTTCCAATTAGTTATTTTCAAATGAAAACTGCCAGAACTTACTGAAGTCTTTAGGAACCACCTTTGCCTTTCAAAGTCCTTACCTGCCTGGCCATACCAAGCACCGTGTCCCATATCAGCAAGAATCAGATTTGTAGCTGATATACATCAGGTTTTGTAAGAGCTCAAGATACTATTTAGCCTGAAATGTTTAAAGAGTTGAACTGCTACATGCAGGTAACTCAGTATATCAGAGGCACATCATGTAGGTTGATCTGTCTGTCACATATTTTGGATACCTTCATTTACTCCACAGTTCATTCAAAAAGTGTGGTTGCCTTAGAAACCACGAAAGTGCA
Organism: Molothrus aeneus; assembly: GCF_037042795.1. Classification (NCBI taxonomy): domain Eukaryota; kingdom Metazoa; phylum Chordata; class Aves; order Passeriformes; family Icteridae; genus Molothrus; species Molothrus aeneus. Next base: position 17,927,038 of record NC_089655.1, read on the forward strand.
GCATAATTCTAAGATAAACCCAACTGATAGAATCACTCAGCAGTGGCTCAGAAGTACACAGCCCTTCCATACATTCAAAAAGACATATTGCATTAAAAGCAGGAGAAAAAGGATTATTTCCTCATTAAAAAATCGGGGTAGAGAGAAGTGGCTGATTACCCAACAGAGGATGACAGATCCCAGGATCGTGTTACGTGTTCAGGCAGCCTTAGCCTGGGAAATGCCCCTGGTCATCAGGGTAATCCTGTGGGAAAGGAGGAGGCTGCAGAGGATGGGGAGAGCTCAGAGTCAAAGCAGGAGTCACCTTCTGGGACACAACTGCCCTGCAGCTCTGGAAGCATGAAGAAAAGGAATATGCAGGTCTCCATTTCCAGATGTTCTCTACAGAACAGGCTCCCTCTGCCTGCTTTTCCTGGAGGCATTTCCCCATCTGTGGGAAGCACTTCAGTTAGGAAGCTAAATCTGCTCCCCTTCCCTGCTCCCCCCTTTCTCAATGCTGAAATGCTGAAACTTGTCTGCACCAAGGTGATGATTTCTTATCTGAAGGACATAAAGCGAGCTCCTGAATGGAATGTGATCTCTTCCAGCTAGTAAAAGTTTTATAACCAAGGACAAAAAAATCCTATAAAAATAAAATAAAATCAGGCACCTCAGCTGGTGTAAATCAGCACTGCCTAACTCCAGTGGAGCTTGCCTTAGGCAGGGGTGGAAATTTTGAGGTATTTCTAGTACATGGATGGCAGGTTTATTGGAAGTCATTAAAATCCAAGCCTTATTAAAAAAAAAAAAAAAAAAAAAAAGTAAATATTCCAGACTACTCCCAGGACCATCCTCCATCCAGACTCCCTCAGTCAATCACTGGAAATGCTAAGACAGAGATGCTGATAGCACTGACTTTTGGTTTATTTGAGTCCATTAACAAAATAATTTACACCTACCATAGCTAATCCCTGGTTTAGTATGAATAAATGTAAAGCCTCATTACTGATCCCCTTTCTGTGTCACTTCTTCCCTTACATGCTTGCCTTCAGCTGGCAGAACACACTGGTGGCAGGTATGACTGGTGTATCATACTTGAGGTAAGACATTAAAAAGAGTTTCCCTTGGAAGGGGGTAAGGGTCCCCAATTTTTCTCCACTCAATGGCTTGGGAACTGCATGGTTTTGCTCTGGTGCTTCAAAAGCAGCCACAATGCCTGAAGAGCCACCAGAGGCACTGCTATGTGCTGGATCACACCCATGGCCTCTCCAGCAGTTTCATCAGGGACCAAAATTCACCAACTTACTAACACACTCAGAGGACTTGGAAAAGAAAATTGGCTTTGATCTTCCTTGGTTCTTGAATGGCAGCAGATTGCAGACCCTGATGTTGAGAGGCAGCAGGGGAAGATTGGGAAGAGGGCACTGTGGCCACTAGACATGCAAAAGCTGATTTATTTCTCTAACAGTTGCTGCAGTTTGGTTCTGCTTTAACCAGCCAGAGAGGAAACCCAACACCATCTACAATATCAAAGTGACAGTTCATCCATCATGGCTCAAAGCCTGCACATCCCTGCCTGTCCTCAGCAATTTGCTAACTGAGGTGGGTGCTTTGAGTGCAGCAGTCCCAAGAGTCAGTTTTACTGGACATTAGAGCAGAGATCCCTATGATCCCTTAAGAACTAAGCAGCAAAAGAACCTCTGTAGATGCCCAGCTGTATTTGACTCCTAACGGCAGTAACTTGCTTGGCTGTTATGAACATTAAGCCTTGAATAAGTACAGAAAAGTCAAAGCAATACATATAGGTAAAGGAACCACTTGTAAAAAAGGTTGAGAGAATTCAAACAGTCCTTTATTTATTATAAACAAAGAAGTTGATCCTTCACTTTGATCTCATCTATCCTTCCATCCCGTAGAAAATAGAGAAGTGGAATACACAGACCCAAGAATGCCAAGTAGGGAAGAGAGAAAAGAAAAAGCCAGATCACCAAGGTAAATGATTGACTATGAGCTATTCACTAAACAGGATGATGACACAAAGTTTTGTATGTGGATCCTCCCCTGATCTGAGACAGCCTCTTCACCAAAGATCCCAAAGCCTCCTGCACTCATTTCACATCCCTGACCTGCTGCCAGTGCTGAGGAAAGAGCTGTGCAGCTTTACACTCAGAAAAATAGTCCTCATGAAGTATGACCAGAAACAGCAGGGCTGAAATGACAATCATTAGGAAAGGGCTGGAGAGCAAGAAATACTCCCCAGAAGTATTTCTTGGCTGGGCAGGATAAAAGATATCATGGATCCACTTATATATGAAGCCCTTCTGCCAATCAGATAGTGTCTGGAGGGGCAGCTTGCCCCTCTGTGGGAATCTAATTTCAGACACAAGATCACTGGATTTCCTTTTTCCTCAGAGCAGGCTGTATCTGCAGATCAAAGCCCTGCTGGGAGCTGGTACAGAGTATATTCTCACTTGGATGGAATTGTAGCTGCCATGAATGCAAACATGGCAAGAGGAGAATACATCCTTTACGTGACATTTCCCATGTTTTTCTGACCACTCATATTGCTAGCCAGAAGAAACAGATTTAAAGGGCAGATTTAGTCAAATTCTGCTCTTTGTGCTTTTTCTCTGCTATTGTGGTGCTTTATTAAGGGTGATGAGGGATCTACCCCACCCACCCCAGTCATCCTCCAGAGCAGGTAATATATAACTCCATTCATTGTGATGCTAACGAGTTCTATTTAGCTGTATTTAACTGGATATCATGACTCCACGAGATGACCTTTCACTCCTGGGAAGTAGTTTTAAATTTGATCCACAGCAAAGGAAAATCCCTCCAATTCATTGGCTGTGAAAGGTCACAAGTGAAATGTGTTTTGATGGTATCTGCTTGTGGTTCAGTTCTCAGTATACCTGAGCATCAAGCTGGTCTGAATCAGCTTTTGTGCTGGCAGTCTGAGTACCAGGCACCCTGAGAAAGCACTGTGGAAAAGGCAGCCAAGCCTCTGGCAGTGCCAGTTGGTGTAGGCAGTGCTTGGAGAGGAGATGCCCCATTGAACCCCAGGAATGTGCTACCCAGGATGAAACACAGAGGGCCTACTCAGCTGTGTTTTTATGAAAATATTAAAAAATGCAAGTAATATTCAATGTTAGATACAAGCATGCAAAGATCTTGTGTAAGCATCAGCCAGTGATGCCACAAAATAAATTTGTAAATGTGACTTCCAGGACAAAAATGGATAGAGAGAAAAGGAAAGGACTAAAATTGTGTTCACACTGTGATGTTAAAACTTCACTGGCACCTCTTCTCCCCTTGGCTAGCAAGTCCATACAAGCCATTCAGCTTGGAATTTCAAAATAAAAGACTGTCAAAAAAATTCATCTTGTCTATCCTCCCTCTGTTGTAGCCGTTCCCCATGCAGAAAGTGTAGGGGCTTCTTTAGCTCTTCTCATCAAAAAAATATTTGGCACTGTGATGTGGTGTACTACCATATACAGGGTGGGAAGAAGTGTTTCACTAATTTCTCATTACTTAATGTTGGCATTATAGCAAAAACTGGAGTTATCAGTCAAAAAACCCCAACCAAACAAGCAAGCCACCCCACCAAAGCAGTAAGATTATCCTCCTAAAAGTTTTCAGTTAAATGGGCAAGGGCTAAGAACTGTCAGTCCACTTTTACACCCAGAATAAGGGAGAACAGGTGGCTGAAGAGAATTCCTCTCTCACACCAGCGTGTGGCAAAGCTCAGATCCCAACTTGAACACTCCCTGCCTGAGTCACCCTTCCAAATCATAACAGGTGTATTAGATGTAAGAGAAACCAGAACTTAAAAATGATAAAAAGCACCAAAACCAATACTACAATGGGAAAGCTCAGTCACCAAGTTGTGGTAGAAAAGTAACTGTTTTTGTGGCGGCTCTGGTCAGATTTGTACAGCAGTGAGCTACTGCTAAGGTATTAAATGAGGTCTCTTGGTATTTAAAACTCCAAGGAGCACCCTGAAAATGAGCCTGAAAAGCAGCCTGAAAAGACCTTTCCCTTCCCTAAAATCCTAGAACATTTGAAACCCTTTGCTCAGACTAGGGCTGAGGTCACATTAGCCAACATGAGGAAAAAGAACAGCCTTTGCACCTGCCTAGACATGTCCAGTCTATAAAAGAAACCAAACCAGGCTCAAAAAGTGAATATTGCCAGTAACTGACTCCCCTGCTGATTTCTGACTGTGACAGTATAGGAAAACAACCAAGTGAATGCCAAGCCTGTCAGGGACAATGAGCAGCCTCAGGATTCAGAATCAAAGGTTTTGCTGCCATCAGGGTGGTGATGCTAAGTCTCAGGAAGATGGTGAGCAACCAACCTCTGTTGCCATCAGCCAGGGATGTCTCCTTCCTAAGGGAGCAGTGACAGCTGCAGGGAGCAGGAGGGTAAAAAGTATTTGAAATGCAGGAGCTTAAAGGCAAAAACAACTCTGTTAGTAAAAATCCATTAGTTTGTCTCACCTAGAGCCAAATCCATTCACTCACAGCATGCTCAAGGCATCCCCACAATACACTCAGTTCCAGTGAGGTCTCTGGGCTCATCCAAGGAAAGAGGACAGCCAGGAGTTAACATGGAAGACAGTCCTGCCACACATACCAGAGAGTGCTGTATCCACCATGTATGAATGAGAGCTACAGCCAGAGCACAGTGAATTCTTACTTTACTATGAACTCATGGCACCCAGCACAGGAGAACTGGGACAGGCAAAAATAAGGATGCAATGTGTGTTCTCAGTCAGATCAAATTCAAGGTGACTTTGGTACAGCACTGGGACAAAGAAGTACAGACTATATTCCTACCTTGAAAGCAGAGCCCATATTCCTACCTTGACACCTCCCCTGTGGAAGAGGAAGGAGCAGTGCATAGCAGAATGACTCCAGCTGAGAGCTCTCAAGAATCTCAAGTTCAGCCAAGTTTCAGGTTTTAGTGCTGTAAAAAAACCCCAAAGAAACAACAAACCCAACCCAAAAAACCACCAACCAACAAAACCTTCTACACAAAACAAAAGCACAAGGCCTAGTCCAAGTATGACCCTGCCTTTGTGTTACAGTCAGAATAAAAAATAAGTAGACCAGGGCCACTCAGCCCTTGCAGTTTCTGACCTAAAATACAGAAGAAATACACAGGGTGGTGAGTTAATAAAACACACCTGCAATAACTTCTTTTGGAAACATGCCTCAGCTGAGGTACCTGGCTTCACTCCCAACACTTAGTAACAATCCCCAAGTGTCAGTGACTGCTGTTTAACAGACAGCACCATTTCCAGGGGGTCCTAAGAAAACCTGAACTGACAGATTTCTTTTTTGAAACACTGTAATAACTTATAAAGCTGTCAAAGTTTATTATTATTATTTAAAATATGTTCCTATGTAAGTCCTTGTATGACAAATTTTAGCCAGCAGGTAATTCTTAAAATCAAGACTCAAGATAAACTCCAGAAAGCTAAAAACATGCAGAAGCTCTGACACAGCTTTAATTAGAAGTTTGTAACCAGGTACAGGTAAATGACTAAAATGTTCTTGGTTTGAGGCTCTTTGCTGTTAAAATATCACTAACACCTCTGGTATATTGTTCATAAAATGCTTTTATGCAGCTGAACAGATACATCTTTCTAATACGGAGTTCAAAAGCACAATCATCCTAACGAGTCCTTATCTGCCTCTTGTGCCTCTAGTCCTGTTTGCTCTTAAATGCTGTAGGTTAAGTAAGTTTGCTTAAACTGGAGCTCTTACTTCTGATAGGAAAGCTAAAACACAAAATAGAGTTGTGACTTACAAAACCACTTTTCGACCAGTTTAGACATAAATGGTCAATTCCAGAAGGGCTTGTGGATCCAACTAAACTTCAAGCTGCCTTTGCCTTGGGACCTTACTTTGACCTTTCCCCTCTGAATAAATAAAATTCTGTACTCTGCAATTATAGGCTGTTGCTGAAGTTCCTGTTTCAAATGCTCCTGTCATTGCTGCTCTTGCACAGCTTTTTAATTCCTTACTGCTCCATCTCAGGTGTTTCTACAGACCTGCACAGACCATTCTGATTGATCTCACCTTTCCCTTGGAATAGATTTTCATGTAATTCTTTCATAGTGAGTTCCAAATCTTGTCTCACTTCTGATGTATAACTATCATAAAGGAAGGCCAAGTCTGGCTTGGGTTAGAGCTTAAGAAATAGTCAGATGTAGATAAAACTAAAAAAAAAAAAAGTGCTTTCTTTGTTGTTTATGGAAACTGTCATAATCCCTCAAGATGTCCTTTGTTTTCACTTCTGTCAAGTACTTTAATTTCCCCATTCAATTTAAAACCCCAAAGTCTAAATAGAATAACTGAGGGAGAAGTGCTGAAATCTTAGGACATACCTAACATGTAATGTAGTGCAGAGCTATCTGAGCCACCATTAGATTATCTAGTCTAGACGTCAGAAATTATGTATACATCAGGGCCACTGGCACCAGAGCTGCCTCTAGGATCACTGACACATCTCAGAATTTTCTTCTCTGTGCTTCACAGCCATCCTGAGCTCCAGCCTCAGCCCTGCAAGGGGCTGAGCACCACAACACTGAGCAGCTTCAAGAGGAGCTGAAGGGGCCCAGGATCCTGCTGGGTTGAGCACAGGCTGAGTGACGTTGTGGGTGGATGCTTCCTGAAGCGCAGTAAAATTCACTGAGGCTTGGGTTTTGTGCCAAATAAACGCCAGCTGAGGAAGTTATGCCTGCCCAGAGGCTTTCTTCAATGTACATGTTCTACTTAAAAAAAGAAATTCTACTGTAAGTTTTGTGTTCATAAACTGGTGTTCTCCTTTTTCTTCTTCTTTTGCCCTCTCTGACTTCTGCCCTCGCTCCTCAGCTGCCAAGAAAGTGCCCCTTTGTGTGCGGAAATGCCCAGCAGTTCACAGAAGTTAACTAGAAAAGACACATTCAGCCACTTTCTGTCAAAATGCCTTGACACTCTCTTTCTGTCCAAAAGACCCTTTTGCTTTGGAAAAGCCCCCATTGAACACCTCCCCCCTTTCACCTCCCTCTTGAACTTACCCTGCAACAACAATGCAAAATAAATAAGTAAAAGAGGCACCCTTCTCCCCTGCCCCCAGCCTTTGCTGCAGTATTTTGTTGTTGCCATCTTCACTATTAATTTTATGCAAGACACAAAGTCCAGAGTGGTGCAAAACTGATGCTGCTTGGTGTTATATTCACAGAAATTCTATTCCTCTTTCATAACATTTTGCTTTTGCCTTGGTGTTGTTTTTATTTGGTTTCTTTGGCTGTGAGAAGAGATCCCCCCGTGCATGAGTCCCTCTGGGTGTGTGTGTCACACTCTGCACCGAGAGCTCCTGGGCACAGCCAGCACAGGCCAGAACAGAAACTCAAGGCTGCTCCTTTGGCTTGAGAAAAAGTTAATTGCAGATGGATCATCTCAAAATCAAACCACAGCTCTGGAAGACCTCATCATTTTGATCAAGGTTTTAAAGTCCTTTGGATGCCCATTTCTGCTCAAAGATACTCAGTGTCTGGTTTGATTCCTATTAAGCTGTGATATGTCAAGACAAGTGCTAATGGCACTGTGTAACTAAACCTTAGTGTTTTTTTACCTTATAAAACTTTCTAAGACAGGCCCAGGAACAGGTCCTGCACTGGGTAAAACAAACGTGTTAACTCAGATCCCGTGTTAATGGGCAAATTTATTTCTGGATCCACTTTGGCCAGAAATTGAGGGGCTCTGCCCAATGTGTATCATCTGGCTAGAAATTACTGGAGGTTTTACACAAGGATAGGCTCTTTGGAATTTGTAGCTATGTATTTTTAATACTGTCAATAAACTACTTCCTTGAGACACAGAAGGGCAATAATGGGAGCTGTTAACAAAGTGTGAAAAGAAACGGGCAAGCAAAGGTTAATCACATGGCTGTCCACTAATGACCTCTCCAGCCCCGAGTTTAAACCCTCCGCTACTTGTAAAGACCAATCACGTGAATAATTTCCTGTCTGAGGTAGTCTTTATGGTTAAGAATAAAAGCTGAGCTTATTGTGAAAAGAAAGTGCTCAGCAGGGGAGAAGGTTATTATTTTTAAGCTGATCTAAACACCTGGGTTTCTCAGTAGACCCTATTAAACTTCCTCCATTATGTCTAAAGATTTCAATCATTCCTACCACAGTAGTAAATTAGTGTATTACTGCTTAAAGCAGATAAGCTGTAGTGATGGGGACATCCTAAGCTGATGCTGCTCACCCACCCTGAAGAGAGGACTATGCAGCCGGCTCCTTCACCATAAATAAGACAACAAGGCCTGATGCCATCCCAGAATATTGTCTTCTTTCAGTGTGTTGAGGTGTGAGAGGAACATTGACTCCTGCTGCTGCAGGGCCATGGCACAGACCAGGCCTGGGGCATGGGAAGGTGCCTGTAAGTGGGTTGCTCTTGGAGCAAGTGGTGCCTGAAGCTGTATGGCATGGGAAAGCTTTGCAAAACCTTGCCGCCATCTCTTCTAGATACCTCCAGTGACAGCCAGAAGAAAAGCAGAGAATACAGAAATGTGAGATATTCCTGCTTGAAGGTTTAGCTTTTGTAGCAAAAGGAGTTCCGTGAGTGAGAAAAAATAATGCTGTCCTGGCCAGTGGCTCTCTGCCCTCACTCCCTCTTTCTTCTCCTCTCACCCCCACATTATTAATGAGATTTATTTTGTTCTCTTCTTGGAGTTCTCATTCTGGAAAATGCCTGGAGATCAGACTGTGCACAGAGGGAGTATGCAGCCTCCATTCCTCCTATCACAGCTGGCTGCTGCTGGGATCCTCACAGCCCTCCAGCACACCCTCACCCAAAGCAGCACAGAGCAGGGCTCCTCAGTGAGGCCAGCAGAGCCCAAGCCCTGGCCAAGCATCCCTCCTGAGACTTCACACAACGTGTCTGCTGTCCTGACTGTGGTTTGTTTATGGGCTCGTATATAAAGAGTGCCAGATTCTCAGCCAAGTCCCATTTATCTCTGAGTAAACTCCACCTATGCCATTTATTTCAGCCCTGATTTACACACATCAAACAAAATACCTGCAAATCTTTTCCCTTCTCAACTTGCCCAAAACGTCTCGCCTGGCACTTTTAAACCAAGACAGTCTGCAAGAGTTGTAAAATGAGTGTGAAATTTTAACTCAGGTCAACATAAAGTGCCCACCTTACAGTCTCAGGAGGGAATGATATTATACCTTATTAACCCGCTGAAAATGCTGCCTAGAAACTGTTTGATATTGCATGGGTGGTGGCACTGCTTTTTCTACTTAATAAATGGAGTCCTTGAGTTTTCCAAGGGCACACGAGAGAGAAACTCTTCTGTTCTGTAAACAACTGTGTGTCCAGTTTCCATGCACGGATACCCAATTTGTGCATGCAACTGTAGTTATTGTGCATTCAAAGGGGGCACACCACTAGTCACGGGCCTGGGCTTCTTGCCAGTTTAAAAGTCAGCCCTTCTGTATGTAGAAAGAGAAAGCAGTATCCAATAGAAACAGTGCTCTGCATGCACTCACAGCTCTTATTCAAGGTTCTCAGAACAATGTCTAACTGTTAATCTTCCCAACACTGCCGTGAGGCAGGGAATATTTTATCTACATTTTACAGTCAGAGGAAACTGAGGTTAAGTGACTTGCCCAAGGTCAAAAGACAGATTTAATGACAGGCTCAGGGTCTAGCCATGAGAATATGCTGCCCTGACACTGCCTGCTACACCTTGGAGTGAGTGAGGAGAAAAAGCATCCTTCCCGCAACATCCGAGCACTGTCGTTTGCTAAAGGTCTAATCCAAGGAAGCGCAAACAAAAATCTGCCGTGGTGCCAAGATTAGGGAAATATCTCCTCTGTGGCTGGGCTCTTTTTGTGTTGTAAATGCAGAGGCTGAAATTTCCAGAGATGTGGATGCCCAATTTCCGCTAACATTAATAAGCTGATGTGTCCAAATCCTGTAGGCAGCTTTGAAAGCCTGTTTGTGCTTTCCCTCTTCCTACTATTCAAGCATAGAGTAAGGTCAGGGCTTTCCCATACCCTCTCCCTTCTCTGCCGGTGGAAAAATTCTGGCCATACCTTCACTTACTCTGCAGTGAATGGATAATGTCACTGGGGATTGATTGATCTAATACCCACAAAAGGCCAGAGGAGAGATTCCCTTGGTTGCCACAGATACTGGATCAGGACCTTATCTTTTTATGGCACTCATATCACTCTCACTATTTTAATATCTGAATATCTTGTGGTTTATAATATATTCCACTTCCTAACTCACCCATGAGATACAGAGGTAGCATTAATCACTTAATCCCATTTTACAGATGATGAACTGAGGCACATCAGACTCCATACTCATTTCAGTCTGAACTACTCTGAGACACTCTTGGCATAGGCAAGGGGACGAGATAAGCACCTGCAGCCAGAGATTTAGACACTGTCTTAGGAGGGACACTACAGCAAGAATGAACAGCCCTTTGGAAAGTGCCTTTTTTAAACGTTGACTGCAAAGGGAACCCGGATGATGAGGTAGTTAAATTCCCTCCCTTCGAGACAGATACTGCTGGGTCAGGCGAATCCCTCCCAAAATGACTTGCCCAATGCCATGGAGAAAGCTTGTGGCAAAGGAAGAAATTAAGTCCCAGACACAATCACAAGGCTATTTTCCTTGGACTGAGCTTTGATTTCAGGTAAAGGATATTTTTTGTTAAGGCAGGAAAAAATACTAATAAGTTTAAAACTATCAGCTTTGCTTGGATTAGTCACTGGGAATCTCAGCAGCCAGGCTCTTGAGCTCTGGCCTCTTTGACTTTCGTATGTTTAGATGTTCAGGCCCTAATGAGTTGATCTCGTTGATCTTTAGGTATCTATTCATATGCAAATCCTGGCATTCTATTTCTGCTAAATAGTCTTTGTATTAACACATGAAATAAATTTTTTAAAAAAGAAAGTCAGGCTGTGGTAAATCCTCATACTTAGGTTTGTTTGCATTTGGATAAATGATCATGGTTCCTCTTTATATGATCTTGCTGTACCCGTTAGGAAAAGGAGGGGGAGGGTCGGGTGGGTGTTGAGAAATCCAACTTTTAATCTCTTCCACAACATGAAATGTTTTATCAAAATTAAAAAAATAAATGTCCAAGAACTGAGAGATAAAGATGCAAAAATATGTTAATTCCTCAGTTTCCTCTCTGGCCACATTTTTAAAATTACCACAGAACTGTCCTCATTCTAGTGTCCTCAGTGGTTTGTCTACTAAAAAGATCAAATGTGTCTTCTAAGGCTCCAAAAACCACAGCCTGCCACAGGGAGGATGCCTTTTCACAGCAGATTTTGCAGGTTCACGGTGCATGTGCATGTGAGAGACCTGTACATCACTGTGCCACGCCAGCACACACTCGAGAGATTTTGAGCATGAATCCTGACCCCAATAGTGAATGAAAAGCACTCAATGACTTCAAAGGGTCTGGGATTTCACCCATCATTTTTCAGACTCTGAAGCTTGCAATCATTAGTGGTTTGTTCTAAAAGTGGTGGCTGCAGAGCAGTGAAGTCATATGGGAATTTCATTCAACTCTGTGACAAACTTCTGCTATCTCTTTATAAACCCTGTGTATTGTGCAGTTATGTATATAATGCCTAGAATACAGTTATATATTATATATATATATATATAAATTTAACTAGATTAGTCACAGAGAGTAGTCTGAAACACAGAAACACACAAAAACTCTTGCAGGGCCTTGAAACCTACTCTGGGCACTACATATATACTTGTACCTATTTATGGATGTGCGTATACACTTAAAAGTTCCAAAAAATCTCAGCCTTCATTTGAACAACTTGCTTGGAGTTGTAGCTGAGTTTACTTTGCTAAAGAAAAGCTGTTTAGGAGCAAACGCAGGTTGTAACAAAATGTTAGGAACAAACTGTCCAGGATCTTCTTTCACAACAATCCCACGCGCTTACAAATCTCCCTTTAAGAATAAAGTGGTAGTGCAAACACCTAATTAAAAAAACGGCTTGTATTCAGAGTTACTAATTAAAAATCCTCATGTTCCCCCGACTTTTTCCCCCCTCTGTGGAAATCTGCAAGTTATTTAATTGAAGTCCCATTTTGTCGGTGCAGATGCACGAAGTGTCTGAATCATCAAACAGATTTAGGGTGTTTTGATTGTTGTGTGTGCCTCATTGCTATTCCCAGAATGTCGAGCTGAGCTTATGCTGATCGGCAGGACTTAGAAGCATGAAACAGTAAAAGAGTCCTTTCTTCTCATCCCAGCCCCATCCCCCTTGCCCCCTGGATTTACATTGAAACTTTGCCAATCTCAGATCGCACTCTGTCTGCTGCCTCTGCATTAAAATGGAGCCGCTTGCCTGTTTCTTTGGCCCCACACTCCATCTTCAGATTCCCCTTGGCTGCCCTAAGACGCCCCTCATGTTGCTTCAGAAAAACTTCTTTAAGAAGACAATTTCACTTTCTGTCCATTTTTTTCCTCCTTCTTTTTCTTTTTCAAATAAAAATCCTTCTCTGTTTTTACATTTGTGCTCTGTGTGAAAAGAAAGGAGACAGAGGAGGAGAGAAAAGCCTGTTTTCGTCTAGAGGTGAAAACAGCCTGGTGAGCAGCAGGTGCAAAGCCCCAAAGCAGCTGCTTTCTGCTCTCAAGTTGAAGCGCCTTGGTCCCCCACCCTCCACGCCAAGAGCACTTCATATAATCCTCTCATGCAATTCACACTGTAATTGCAGATATCCAGACTGCTAGGGCTCATTTTATTATTATTTTTACTGATAACAAGATCTGCAAACAGGGGGACCAGTCGTAGTAATTAGTTGTGTGTCGCTAGGCAGCTTCTGCAGAAGCAACTTGGATTCTTTTCCTCTCTTTTTCACTCTTTTTAGGGAGGGGAGGGCAGGACTGCTTTGCCCACTCCTACCTCTCCTCTTTTTACCCCCTTGAAGGCCACTCAAAGTAGCACATGGGGAACTTTCCTGCTGGCTCTGTTGGGTCCCTTTATTATTTCGCCTGCCTCTTTCACTCCTTGAGTCAAAGGCTGTTGGATGGGTGCTAGCAATGAAGATTATTGTCTTGAGGACCAGCTTGTTTTCTCAAGGCTCTGCTTGTTACATTGCTAATTATGGGTCTATGGGATCCTTTTCTGATATTTGACTAAGTGGCATGGATTACTGTGTAATCATTTCCCACTGGGGAGGGGGATCTTTATTATTATTATTATTATATACCTCTGGACAACTTTTCAGTTGCTTTTATTTAGGTAATTGCTCTTCCCTGTAATCCAGGAATTCTTATTTTTTTAATCATATTATGGATTTCACCAAACACTATTTAATATGTTAATTACTGGTAAATACACACTTCTTTTTCCTTTCTGTTCAGAGTGAATACAGATCCTATGAATGTGCTGTTTGTCATCTGTACCCCTTATGTGTTATCTCTGTCTAATAGGACACTGTTGTTTAAAGAATGAAAATACTGAACATGGACATTTGGCTCCAAACTTTTGTTTTAGATTAGAGCTTAATGAGTTTATGCTTTTTTTTTCTGTTTTATTTTTCAAGCCAAAATATAAAGGAATAAAAATCAGTTTGATGACATAATTATTTTTAATAACCTGAACAGATTTTGCAGTGCTGAGACACCATACAAAAGCCTGGAAAATGGGATCCTTTATTTACTTGCAGAAAGCTTGATCCAGCTGCCATGAAGTCAAGGCAAATTTTCCACTGAGTCAGAGAAACTCAAATCAGTGTGGAAGACCAGACAAGTTTCTTCCAGAGTGTCCTGGTAACACACCAGGGTCCAAACGGGCAAGAGTGGTTCAGACAGAGGGGAGTGGAGTAGGGAGGAGATTCCAGCATGATTCAATTACTAGAAATATTTTCAGTTCACCTTAAAATGGCTTATTTTCCTGGCTTATGCCAACTGTGATTTTTTTCAAAGCTTTAAGTAACTGAGATCTTTCTTTTATGCTGCAGTCCCACATTTTGATAAATAAAACTACTGCTAAACTGACCATTGCAAAAATAAAAAAAAATTAAAAGGTTGAAAGTCTCAGAAGCTCCAATAACCCCACTGCAAGAGTGCTGCTGGGAAAATGGTGCTGGGGTACAGTGACTTTAAGGAACCTCAAGTCAGATTGACATGGAACTGGAAAGGTAAAAGAAATACCTTATTTTGGCTACTGGATTAGTGAATTCAGACTGAGATGTAAATGAGAACAGTCTAAGGCTGATTTATTCTGTGCCATTCTAAGATGTCAAAGAATCTTTCTTGCAATGAGGAACACCCCAAAGCACCCGTGCCCTCTGGGGACAGCTCTTCTCATGGGCCACGGCTCATATGTCAGGATGTTGAGTTTCACACCTTTTTATGGCTTTTTTTCAATCACTCCAAAACTGGTGTGGCAAAAACTTTCAGCTGAGCTCTGCAAGTGTTGTCAGAATCCAATGCACCATGACAATAATCCAGCCAAAAGACACTGTGCTGGTGCAAACCCTCCTTATTTATTACATTGTTTTATAAACAGATACTTGCCTAAAAAAAGCATAACAACTCTGAGCTCTGCAGCTTCTGATTTGTTTGCCTACAAAGTTGCATGGCTTAAGACCCATTTGTTTTTAAAAATGGCTTGGTAGCCTCTTCTCAAATTTCAGCCCAAAGAGCTGCTGGACTTGGAGCAAAGTAAACACAGTCCAATACTAATTCTCAGCAGTCAGTCCAAAAGTGCTTTTCCCTGGGGGGGCCAACAGGGATGTCCACAAGCTTTCAAAATAAACATAATTCAAGGTGACACTGGCACACCAGGACTTGCATTAAGGATATGTCAGAAGAAGTAAATTGCAGGCTGGCAGAACGGGAGAGAGCCGGTCAAGTGATATTGTGAAAAAAAACCCCAGTGTTGGTTCCTATAAAACTTTAAAGCAGTTCAATTGGTTCAATGTAAATGCTGTTGGCTGTAAAACTACTCTGGACTTAATCTATAGTGTCAAAAGATTTTGCATTCTTTGTCATTAGAAATGTGAGCTTAGAGACACTCCTGAAGATGAGATTTATTAGGCTAAAAAATGACAACTCCTGGCTATTTCCTGGAGAAACGTATTATTCCATCTCAACTAAAATTAAAACAGGTCAAGTAAACAACTCTGAAAGCTGGAAAACTCAATTTCTTGCCCATCCAATTATGCCTAGCTAGACCAGCCTGTACAATTTTCCATTATGACTGTTATGAACTGTGTGTGGTCCCCTGACTGTACCATACGAGCTGGAGCACTGGAGCACAATAAGGCATGTTAGAGGCTGTCAGCGTGTTTTAGGATCTCCTAATACTTGTTCACTGTAATCACACTGCTGTGTACAATATAGCATTTAAGATGACCCTTTGAACAAAATTTCTTATTTACATCTACAGACTTTGGAAAAGTTTAGATTGAAACATAAAAAATGTTAATTTTTTTTCCCATTAGATGCAATCAAAACTTTGGGTGCTAATATAGGAGCTTTCTTCTTAGTCCTTCATTGTGGCCTTAACTGTGCTTTCAGGCTTCCCTTTTCATCCATGTTTACTTATGCATGGATTTTTTTTTTAAATACTGACCTGCTTTGCCCCATGATTACCTATCCTGCATTCTGGTTGCTTTGCTGTAATTTTTTGTTTACTCTTTCAGCGTTGCTTGAGTAGAACATTGAAAAATCTTTTTAAGCTCCAAATAACCTCCAGCTCTTAAAGAATCCATTTTTATTTAAATCAAAGCAATAAAATCCAACCAGCTTTTCATTCTCTTGCTCCTCTCAATGCACACATACTTTCCAGCAGTTTCAGAACTATAGAGCCATCCTAAAGAAAACAGCTCGTATTTTCATCTCAGCATTTACCAGTTTTTTTAATAGTGCAAATGGGCTGCAAGAACAATCCTTCCACAGCAAATTGGGAAGTTACAGCACTGGCTTGGGAAACCAGTGACAGGGAGCAGCAGCACAAGCAGGATTTTCAGAAGGTGAGAATTCCCTCATCACATGCAAAGGTATGGAAGATTTTTCAGAAAGGCCAGCAATGAAGGAAAAAAGTCTTGTTTGCCACAGTCACAACTTGGTGCCAAGGGTCTGAGGGGCAGTATGCTCAGACTGGGGCAGGGTGGGATGTAATAACTGCTGGGAGATGTCTGCAGTAGTGGGAAGGGTG
This sequence comes from Molothrus aeneus, assembly GCF_037042795.1. NCBI lineage: Eukaryota > Metazoa > Chordata > Aves > Passeriformes > Icteridae > Molothrus > Molothrus aeneus. The sequence continues at coordinate 17,943,239 of NC_089655.1, forward strand.
CAGAGATCCTTGGGCAAGCATGTCCTATCTCATTTTGGGACACCACTGCATAGAAGGTCAGGGCTTAATGTGGAGAGGCTGGACTCAGCCAAAGTGGCATGAGGTCTGCAAAGCAGGAATGGCATCCATAATCACATTAATTACAGCCATTGAGATATCATGCAGGAATAAGAAAGGCTCAGTAGTCCAATGTGTAGACCTCTGTGTTGCTATCAGCCCTTTCCCTGCAGGTTAACAGCAGTATAGGTGTGTGTCTGTGGGGACTATATGAGGGAGGAGCTGCTCCCTTCTCCCCTCCTTTAACTCCTTGCAGTGCCAGGATAAGTTACCCAAAGAGGTCTCCTCACATGCCACTTGTGCTGCAAGTGTCTCCTCCATAGCTGGTCCCTTGTCCCCATATCATTTTCTCATTAAGTACCAAATGGTCAACCCAGCTCCTGGCCAACTCTGATCCTTGTGATTATTTTAATCAAAAATACTTTTGGGCTTTGCCTCTTCCTTGGGAGGATAAATCTTCAAAAATGGTCCCACCAAACAACTCAAAGGGGTGGGCAATAACTCATTCACCAGGGTGCTGACTGCACCCTCAGCCTGCTGTTGTGGGGAGAGCTCTGGTGTCCCCAACCTGCCTATATCTCTCTGCTGTCTCTGGCATTGCTGTAGCATCAGGGAAACTGATGCTTGCACAAGTCCTGCTCCATGCCCAGAGCTCTGGGATTCTGTAATAATGCTACAAGATGTAACATAAATAAGTGCAGTACGTGGGCAGGCAGACACCACCCAGTGATTTGCATGTGCAAATACCTGCACAAAATTTAAAGGCTGCTTGTGAAACTAAGGCTGTAAGTATTGCTGAGGCTTCAAAGCAGTAAAAACCACCATTAAAGCAGTCCATTAAAGCACAATTACACACAACACTAACACACCTAACTGCTGTGGATCCAATACAGCCATTTCCAAACTGGTCTGAAAGATTTCATATGACAGGTTTCACATTTTGTGCAATTGTTCTCCACTGGTTTTATCTTTGTATGAACAGAGCAGCACTGGAAAAACCCAGGTAAAACTGGGGCCCCATCCTGGCAGTCAACATAAAAAGTCATAGGAATAAATATCTTATTTTCATAGGAAGAGATATCTTAATTTCAGCAAATTTAAATAGACACATTGAGGCAAAAAAGTGGGAAAGGAAACAAAACTGGGTTAAGGGACTTGCCAGAGGTTATAAATTAGGTCAATACCCAGGGCTTCAGAGCACTGGTCCAGTGACACATCCACTGCACAGCCCTGCCTCATGCTGACCCAAACACTGAGTCTGGTTTCCTCCCGTCTGCACAACACTTACGACACCTACTAATTTTCTACTCTCACCAGCAATGAGGACAAAAGGCAGATGACTGGATTTTGTTCCTCTGTGACTGCCAGCTTTTCACAGCCCTTCCACAAGCTTGAATAACACGTGTTGCATCTGGAGGGCTGAGGGCCATATTTTAAAGTCCTCACCACCCAGCAGCTCCTCCAGGAACACTAACGGGATGCAACCACCAGCCAGGTGCTCAAAATAGCTCAGCACCAACTTGCTGAGATCTTTGGCCATTTACACTGGAATCTGAGAGAGAACAGAAAGATTTTGAAAGTCTGCAAAATGTAGCCTTCTGGGTATTTTTAGTATAAATGTTCTTCAAGATCCAGTACTTGTAAGCCAAATATTTAAGAAGCCTTGGTAGTTGAGCTGTGGGCTATCTGGTTATAAAGCTCACCTATCTATGGGAAAATGAACTATTTTGCTGTACAAACAGAAGTGCACAAATTCTGTGCCATGATAAAAGGGCTTTTTAAAAAATTGCAAATAGTAACACTTTTCAGAGACAAGTAAAAGGCCTACTTCATTCCCCCACATTTTTGCAATGGGAACCTGTTCTCATGAGAATCACAGAAATTATTAGGTGGGAAAAATATCTTTAAGATAATTAAGTCCAACCATTATCCAGCACTGCTGAGTCCTCTGCTAAACTACATCCCTAAGCGCCTTCTCTACACTTCTTCTAAATACCTCCAGAGATGGGGACTCCACCATTTCCCTGGGTAGTACTTGACAGCCCTTTCAGTGAAGAAAAATTTCCTAGATTATATCTAATCTAGACCCTCTCTGGTGCAACTTGAAGCCATTTCTTCTTGTCTTATCCCTTGTTCCTTGGAGAAGAGGCTAATGCTTACCTGGCTACAACCTCCATTCAGGGAGTTGTAGAGAGTGATAAGGTCCACCCTGAGCCTCCTTTTCTCCAGGCTAAACACCACCAGCTCCCTCAGCTGTTCCTCACAGGACTTGTGCTCCAGACCCTTCCCCCTTCTGTTGCCCTTCTCCTGACTTGCTCCAGCCTCTAAATGTTTTTTGTAGTGAGGTGTCCAGGACTGGACACAGATCTCGTGACGTGTGGCCTCGCCAGTCCCAAGTCCAGGGGACAGTCACTACCCTGGTCCTGCTGGCCAGACCATTGATGGTACAAACCAGGTGCCATGGGCTTTCTTGGCCACCTGGGCACACACTGGCTGATCCTTACCCATACACACCAACCCTATCATCATCATCATCAAGCTCTAGACAGTCAAACCACTCCCTAACACACAGGACTACCCATGACCTCTCCTTCCTCGCCTGACCCTTCCGAAGAGTTTATAGCCATCTCACTCCAGTTGTGTGAGTCATCCCACCATGCTCCATGATGGCAAGGATGTCACAGTTTTCCTGCTGCACTGCGGCTTCCAGCTCCTCCTGTTTGTCACTCAAGCTCCCTGCCCTGGTATCCCTCAAACATCTGTGTGCCTCCCCCAGGCTCATCTGCTGGGACCCTGGGGCCCTACACCCATCTCATGTATCTAACAGGAGGGTGGCTCCCAGTGTTAGCAGTGCCCACACTCACCTCCCCCTAGCCAAAGCTAAACTCCAGCTTTTAAGTGCTTTTATTAATTTTTATAAGCCTAGAGCAACGTGTTCACCAGAGCTCACCACAGCTCTGTTTCCCCCCAGCCCCCCATTTAATTTTAAGAGGGGGCCAGCCCCAATATTTGAAACTCCTGCTCCATTTCTTTTCATTCTCTTTTTCTTCCTTCCTTCCTTCCCCCTCGCCCCCTCCCTCCATCTCCTGCTCTGTCCCCTTCAGAAGCCCCCAGGATGACACTGCTCATTGATGCTTCTCCTTCATTAGCATTTCAGCAACTTGGCTCAGTAGTTTCAGAGACAATCCGTCATGAGAAAACTGAAGAATGTGCCCCATTTGCATGATTCTGTGCCAGAATGCAACTTTTTCTCAGCTGTTCATTGTGTAATTTCCCCTTGAGCCTTCAACTTTCCCATGAAGTCCCAGAAATCATATTATAGAATTCCAGACCAGCTGCAATGCTCCAAAGATTAGTTTTATGGACATTTTAACCAATCTCACAGCTCTACAAAGAGCATCACATACATAAGAAACACAGGTTTACTTTCTGTTGTCAGGAAAGGCAATGTGCCTACTTGAATAAAGTTCTTTGAAACTACAAGAAGGAATTTATGCCCCATGATGAGAATGATCCAATAACTGTTGTGAATCCTTAGGCATATTTTTAACTTTCACTTGTACTGCCTTAATTATTTTATTCCTCTTACAATTAAATGTTTGTAATCCATTTTGAGAGTCTTTCTGAAATGAATGGATATGCAAACAACTTGATTGAAATGCTTGGTGCATATGACTAAAAGTTACTGGCTCTCACACATCAGCAGAACAAATCAAGCTTTTCGTTTGTTGGTTTCAGAAATCAAAAAATGGTTTATAAAAAAAGGCAGATAAAACCTGGTTCTAATTACTTTCTAGAGGGCATCTGAGTTTGTAGAAATAGAGGAGTTTAGTATATTAAAAGTAAGCAAGGAACTGAAAATTGGTGTGAAGCAATCAAACTACTTTGTCAATTAAAATGTATCCCATTAGGAAAATTAGGCACCTGTTCCACAAAAGTTAGACAATGGAGCATGGGAGGAGAACACTGCCTTTTAACAATCTGGTTGCTAATTAAATTCTTTACTTTTTCCTATGTATGCCAATAACTATCACTTTTCCCATGTCTTTTTTAACCTACCGAAACAGAACTCATTTTTAATTATTCTGCCACTTAAAACCACCAAATCTCTTCAATGCTTTCAGAGCCCGAGCACATAAAATGCAAACATTTAGATAAATTTTTTAAATACAGTCTGGATACTTTTTAATAGAGATTTTTGTTTCTCCCCCCCTCCCCCTGCCAGTAGGGTTGGCTGTGTAAAAACCACCCTTGCTGACTCAGGCTAATCTATGAAACAAACACAGGGACACATTCACACTATGTGAGTGCATACTTATATATATTTTTTTGTATTTGTATATATATATATATATATATATATATATATATATATATATGTATGGTACAAAAATCCTATGGAATTAAAGCTTGCCAAGATTAGGACTTCATAAACAGATAAATTAGGGTTCTTCCAATGTGAAAGGTAGGTGTTTTTTTTTTTTTGGTGAGAAGCTCACACGGTGATTAGGGTGAGGTTGTGGAAGATTTCATTAATTATAGGTGACTGGTTTTCCTCTCAGAGGACAGCTCAGGTCCCCCAGCTCCCCCTTGGCAGCTCATCTTAAATTGTTGTCTAACCTTTCCCTTAATTCAGCTCATCTTGAGCTGATGGGAACTGCTTTCATTCCACCTCTTGTGGAGGTAATGAAACAATCTTCTTATTCACTTGGTTCCTCTGAGCCGGTGACACACAACAAAAAACCCAGGGCCCTGATTAATGGCCGCTAATTAGCAATGTTAATGACCAGGTGTCCAAGAGCATGGCCAGCTTCTCTCAGCATGGAGTGATCCCTCAATGAGGGCCCTGCAAATCCAGCCCCAGTGACCCTTCCCCTCAGCTGCCAGTAATGAAGCTGAGCTCTCTCATTACACCCAGGAGAGGCTCAGGGGGAGGCCCAGGCCTTGAGAGCCAAACTCTTTCCTTCAGCTCTAGTGGGCCTTCCATTAATTAAGGTCAGCATTTTTGCTCTCCATCCCCCCCAGCCTCAGCCTTTTCCCCCTCAAAAAAAAAAAAAAAACAACAAACCAAAACCAACAAAACAACACCAAAAATCCCCCAACCCTCAAAGGTAAAAGATTTGGATGAAGGAAGGCTTAGTTTTCTCAGCTTTCTCTGCTTTCCCAGTGATAAAGGTGCTGTTTCCCAGAGTGTTTGAGCTGCTTGTAGCCCCTTTTTCCCCCTCATCTTTTGAGCCCTCTGGATCTAGCTATAACCTGAGGGAAATCTCCACTGGCTGCAGCTGCTCTCTACCAAACCTTCCACCTCCCAGAGAAAAAGTAGTTGTAAGAGCACAGAGGTGGAGCGAAGCTAGTGCTGGCAAAGGAAAAAAGTTGTGCGTATCAGCTAAAAACCCAAATGTGCATCTCCACAGGTCCCACTGGCCACACAGAAAATGAATTCACGTATTATTTCTCATCAGCATTTTTGTCATATTTACTGCTCTTGAGTTTAGACACATAAAAAGTGACCTTCAATATAAACATCAAGTAAAATGTGCCGCTTTTGCTGCAGTTTGTAACTCCTTTCCTGCAGCAGCAGTGGAGGTGCTGTCTGCTCTCTGCTGTGGGCTTGGGGGAGCAGGAAGGGGAGATCTCCCTGTCCAGCTGTGGTGCAGGCACAGCTGCCAGCTGCTGCTGAGCCTCTGATCATCCTGACACAGCTCCTGTCTCCTAGGACAGGCTGGGGGATGGCAAGAGTTTGTAAGTTCTAGAAATCAGTCTTGGTTTTGGTGGGGGGCAGCCTTTAAAGTATGGGGGATGTTATATCAGCATGCATGCGGCACATGGCTACAAAAATGAGCCAAATGTTTAAAGGAATAGAGAACTGTTTCATTTTTGCTTTGTGACTTAGCAAATGTAGTGATTTAGGAGCGAGAAAATACTTTTAGTGCACCTACATGCAGCCTGTGTGGTAAGGCTGAGTGCTTCTGAAGTTTCCAGAAACTTCAGAAGTCAGCTTTATTAGCTTTGACAATGCAAATGTTTTCTTTTAACTGGAAGAATATTACTACAAGCCTCTAATTTTTTTCTAGTTGTGCCCTGTGAAATGAAGACACAAAATTAACATGCGTTGAAAGAGAGGAGTTAAGGGAGCTGATGGGGTGATAGGAAGCCTTTTACTCTAGGTCACATCTTGAGCTGGAAGTGACAGAAAGTTAATACTGCAAGAATGCCATTTGGTGGCTGTTCTAAGATAAGGGGGAGCCAAGCTCAAACTTTAATGTGTTAATGCCTTCACAAATGCATTAGCAGTAGTTGGGGAGGTAGCTGGACACCATACTGCACCAATTGTTTTCCTATAAATCCTTAAAGGGGTGATTTCCATCTGTGTAATACTGTCTCCTTCCAAGTGACAATTATTCCCTGCTCTCTTGACCGTCTGGGCATTACAGCAGTGACTAACATGGCAAATTAATATCAGGATGATAATAAATTTGGATTTTCCCAGTAAAATTAAATGAGGTACAGAAAAAAAAGGTGCTGCCTTTTGATGTGTCTGGATGCTCCGGCACAGGATGTGCCACTGCCCTGACAAGGCTGCACAGTCCAGCTACTGGACTTCTCTGCAAAAATAAATTACTAAACTTTTCATTCTTGCGTCTTGAGACAATTTTACTGGCACCCAAGTTGACTAGAGAAAAATCTTGCAAGATGTACTGGTTCATTCCCTGTCGATTAGTTGCTCTCCATGGATCCTTGGACTTTCTAAGTGGATGCAGTCTTGAAATTGTGCTGCTTTCACCTTGCACACAGCAGGTTATTCAGTAAGGACCTGCTCCGGCTCTGGCTTGCTTCACCTGAAACTGTAATCCTACAGTGGGTCAGCTGTCTTTTAAAAGGTGTTTTTGAACCTGACATGGATTTTGAATGAAGGTTTACATCTATTCCCTATCTAGAAGTGAGCATTGACTGTCATTACAGATATGAAAGGTTCAGTTCCCAGCTCTCCCAGAAAACTCCTCAGAGATTTTGGGGCAGTTACTTATGGCCAATGAGGGCTGCTAATGAAAAGATGATATAGTGATGGTGAGTGCATCAAAAATAAAAATGAATTAAAAAAGCTGATTGAAAATAAAACCCACCCAAAACCCCAAACCAAACCAGAAGAAAAATTAGCTTGACCCTTGCCTCCCTGTGAGCAGTCATAACACATTGCCTTTATTTTCTGCCATCAAGACAGACTGAAGCAAGGACTGACCCTTCATGTGTATTTCTGTGGCATCAAAATCCTATGGGAAACCAGTGGCAATTGAGGGCTTTAGCTACATGACATAAAGAATAACTGGGTTTTCAAAATATCACTCACTCCTTGTAACATCATTTCTAGCACCGTGCTGTTCACACAGCCATGAAAAGCAAAGCAACTCCTGCAAACTGTAAGAGCTTTTGTAACTCCATCCTACACATCTAATTGATCAGCTATGCCAAAAAGAACAAAAGTCTTTCTATAGCTATAGTTATTCTATTACAGGTTATGCAGATAAGGTTACAACTAGAGCCAGACACATTTTTTTCCAGATAAACCTTTTCCACTGACAAATACACATGATCACAAACTTTTCATGAATGGGTATTGAGTTCATCTCTTTTCTAGCTAAGAGTCTGAAAACGTTTTCAATCTAAATATACTTGCAGTTAATTAGAAATGTCTAGAAAGTTTCAAACTGTGAAATATGAAATATTTTTTTTAGTTTTAATGAATCAAAATTTTGCCAAAAATTTCCCTTCAGGCCTTCACCTCTGTTATTGCACACACACACCTGTTATTGAAGAACCAGTTACCTGAACAGCTTCACTGGCCTCCCTTCTGCCTCATAGAAGCTTCTCCTTTCAGGCAGTGGCTGTAATGCCTTTTAAATGTATCATCAAAACAATTTCCTTCCCTAAGTTAGGGCATTGCTGAAGCAAATGCTTAAATAAAACAACCAGGACCCTGACTGCTCATTATATACTGGGAGTTCATTTATGGAGTAGGGATCCAAAGCAAAGTTTTGCCTAGTTCCAAATTTTCCGAGCATTTGGACACAGCTTGTGTTCTGTGTCCCACAAGAAGGAAGAGATGAGAAACACATGGAAGCAATGACCATCATGTGGGCCCAGTCCCAGTCACTGATCCCAAGGAAGTTCTGACACTGACTTCTGGAACAACAAGCTGGAGCCTTTGGAAGATGAGACCTGCATGGAGTTGTGAAATCAGCTGACAGTGAAGATGCTCATTCTCCTTAATCCCATACTATCCCTGTTATGCGCAGTACTCTGTTTAGGAAACTCTTCAGTAACAGCAAAAATAAGTCTACAAAACTACTGAAATCTTCTTGCCACTGGCAATACTTTGCTTTTATACCAACTTGGTTTATGCCTGCTATAAAGTCCCAAGAAGGATAAATCTGAGGACTTCACAGCAAGCATAGGGTTTGGGATAAATGTTTTGATTGCTGAGTTACATTCTTGGGTTATCTGACAATTTGCTTTACAACTACAGTTTGTCATGATCTTATGGATGATTTTCCATTTGCTTTTTCTAATCACTTTCTATTACAATCTTTTGCCTCAGTTTTCCCTGTTGAAAAATGGACATGGCCCTACCTTTTCAACAAGACAAGGTAAAAATTCATTTGGTAATGTTTGTGAAGCAATTTGCAATGATTGGTTTGTAGCTGAGCTAAATACAATGTACTATTAATAAAGTAATTAAAGAAAAATAAATAAGGAAGGAATTATGTGGATTCCTATAAAAGGCAGCTGGTAACAAGGGAAGAATTTTGCCCATTACTGGAGCACATAGCTCCATAGGCAAATTAAAACAAGGGCTCTGTCCTCAGAGTTTTGGGCAATCCAGGCTACATAATTGATTTGAGAAGAGCTACTCCAGGCTACTGTGTAATTACAGAAGTATTCACTCTTCTGGCTCCCACTCTCCTTGTCATGTTCTACCTCATTGCCCTTTATGCTAAAGCCTTTGTTGATGAGGGAACGGAAGCAGTAAGGACAAATAAAGCAATTAGCAGGTAGGGGGAATGCTACCACTGCTTAAGGATAACACACAGCCTGTACTGGGACATTTATTAAGTAGAAGTCTAGAGCCTGGAGGTCAGAAGGAAAATATAGGTAATCCAGAAAAACAGAGAAAATTTTTTTAAAAACATTTTTCTTATATATGTAGTATTCAAGAAATCTTGGCAGAAATAAAACATTTTCAAATAGTCTATATAAAAAACATGATGATTTTACTTAACATATTTTTAGTGAGATTAGCTTCCAGCTTTCTAATTTTGTTTTTTTTTTTAAACTAGAATCTCATCACAAGAGTGCTCTTCTCTCCTGTTCCAAGTATGCATTGGCAGTAAGCAAACAACAATTTTTTTAAGGGCTAAAATCTCATGTAAAATTGCTGCAGAGCCAGCCAGGAGAGGGAGCCAAGACCTTGAACAAACCTTTCTTCCTGGCTCTCTGACACCCTGGGAAGGAAGCTGAGCCATTTTGGCCGGGGCTGCTGTGTTCTCTCAGGGCTTATGTGAATGCATTGCATGAGGAAGGGACAAAAGTGACTGGGAAACAAAACTACACATGGAGTCCCCAGGCATCAAATGTTGGATGACTCATGGTATAAGGAGAGAAGAAACAGGAAGGTACATGAGGACTGGTGGAAATGAGCACTACTGTAGTTTTTCACTTTTCATGCTTCCACTGCTCATCAGGAGACCAGGATTGGAGGTTGTTACAGTCCACGGACTCTGGTTCTTTTCATAAATCATTATCAGTTGAATTTGAGAAAGGCATGAAGAGAATAATAGAATTTCTGCTGAGTGTGGTGGACTGAGATCATGGATGGTCTAAAATCAGATTAGAACTGCTAGGGCAGGCACTGCAATGCACTGAAGTGCTGCTGCTCCTCCAGTGCTTGGGTGGACTTTGGGTTCTGATCTCCACAAGTCTAAACTTTATCTCCAAACCACATCAGTCCAAGGGGCAAGGACGTTGCATTGGGGAAAAAAAAGAAAAGAAAACAGAGAACATGAAGAACACAAGTGGACAAAAAAACCATTTAAAATGTTTAAGAGAAGAAATACTAGAAATTAAGAGGACAATTTCATTCAGGGCCATTTGTCATATTTTTCTGGCTGAAGAACTAGAAGAAAGGAGAAGATTCTGAGTCCAATTTAATGTTCTTATTTTTTTCATTTCCAAGCTTTCAGTATTTCTAAGTATAATTTCTCTTCATTTCCTTCCAGTAAAATAGAAGATACTGGGACTAGTCTGTAATAGAGAAAGCAATCATCAGAAAAAATTTAAAAGTCTTTTTTGCTAACTAAACTAAAACCTGTATTTCAATCTAAACTTAAACAAAACCAGCTTCATTTTGACTCCTTTGTCCTGGAACTTCACTCTGAAATCATAAAAAAGTCAAAGTGTGCACTTTTTTCTAAAAATCATTTTAAACAATTTTAATTATTGTGATTGTTAAAATATTTTATTTGTAGACTCAGATAACAAATTAGTTCCTCACTATCAAATTAATTTTTTTACTGCACGGTGTTGATTTCTTTTTCCTCACAGTGCAGGTAGCAACTTCTCAGAAGTGCATCCAAAATAAACTAATGATGAATAGTGACAAACTGAATTGAAAACAAAGAGAACTTTTTGTTATTTGTTAACTATTCTTATCTTACAGATCAAAGTATTTGGATGGGAGACAAACACATTATACTCTATTTCCTGAACTACCTTCTGTTTCTAGAAGCCTGGCAGTATTTCTTCAGGCATTTCATGCAAGCTATGAAATTTATGAAGTTTATCCAGATCCTCCAAGAGGTAGTGAGGGATCAGCTTGGAGATGTTTCCGAACAGCAGCCCCAAGAACAGAAATCAGTGGAGAAACTTCTCACAACTTTTTTCAGGAAGCTCAGGGGAAGCAAGTTAATAACTGTGCCTAAACTTAGATGCCAGGAGCATTTTTTACTCCTTCTGGTCTCTGCAAAGCAAGATCTTTCTCAAGCAACACTGATACCAATCTACAGAAGAGAAAACTGAGGCACATGGAGAGGCAACTCTGCATGGAAAGGGTTGGCTGGAGACCTGAACCTGGTATCTGAAATCCCATTCTGGTGCTCTCTCCTTGAACCACACCGGGCTGTGGTGCAGGAAAATCTGCCTTGCTATGCTTGCTTTGTACATAAACACACAAGTTAATTTCCCAGACTTTAGAACCTGGCCACATATGCAGAACTCTCTGGATTATTGTATTTCCAGCAAGTGGGAATAAAAGGCAGAGCCTGCTGTATGAATGACTGCAGGCTGTGTCCTGTCAGGGGCTGCATGGCAGAGGCAGAAGCATCATCATGAACCCCCAGAGCTATCCTGTAAATCTTCATTAAAGTCAGGGGGAGTTTCAGGTCTGTTATCAAATGTTCAATTACACTCTGCAAGTAACAACAGAAGCAAATTGATAAAAATAGGGTAGGAGACAATAGGTGTCGAGCAAAGGAGACCACTAAAATATGTGCAGAGAGCCTGGAATAATATGAATAATGAACAAATTTGTAAAAATCAAAGTCTATTTGCAGTTGAATAATAAACAGAGAAAAGGGCAGGATTGGTTGAATGAATTATGCATTATGAGTCATTTTACAAGCACCGATATCTATAAAGATAATGGTTCTAATGTAAATAACAAGCCTTTAATATTTATGCAGCCTTAATAGTCTGGGGAGTCTGTAATGATGGTTAAGAATTATACCTCTCCTCAGTGTTTTTCAATGGAAAACAGGTTTATCACAATGTCACAAACCCAAAGCAGTTTTATGCTAAGTTTGATACACCTTTAACTCCACTTTGGACCCTGTCTGCCCTAATGCTGGAGTCTGGACAGAACCATCATTTCTAATTGACAGCAATGCCATGGCAATAAAATCAGGGCCTTCTGAGCTAGAGATCAGAGCACTCAAACAGTGACAAAACTGGACATTTCACTTTCCCTTCTGCTTTGAGATAAGGATCTCTGTACTGACTTAGTGCAATCTCAGCAGCGAGAGGAGAAATGAAATGAAAAGTGCCCTCCCCTCTCCTCCCTGCACATAATTCTGTGTGGGAACAGGAGAGGCCCCAGAAATCCCTGTGCAATCACAGCTGGGCTGTTAATTGCCTGGCCCTGTGCACAGTCACACCTTGTTGCTCCTCTGCCACAAGAAAGGGCCACCCAGCCCAGCAGTGCCAAGGCAAAGGCAGAAAGGTTTCCACAATTCCTGTGTGTCACTCTCAGCTCAGGGAAATGCCAATGTGCCAGCACGGGCATGACCCTGCCTGGGCTCCCACGGCTGACAGCAGTGCTCAAAGTCAGGGAGTGACTGAGAAAGGATTGGCTTTCTCTACCCTCTTTCTGTTAAATTAAGGTTACAGCACAGGAAAAATCATTTATTCACTGGAACAAAAGCAGCTGAGTGCAGCAGCAAGCACCTGGCCCCTGATCATAGCAGCAGAGAGCCCAGTTTTCCCAACAATTCTTACTCTTTCAGAGAGAGAATGATGATCCTTAAAGAATTTTCACACAGACCTTGGGGAGACAAGGTTGCCATGTCCATTTTCCTTCTGTGACGCCGTGGATTTCTGCAAAACCTACTTACTTGGAGGTCTGATCTGGCACTTGGAGGTCTGATCCCTGGCTCTCAATTCAGATGCAAAACTGGCACATACTAAGGGTGACACTATATTGAATTGCACAGAGCCTGCAAAATATGTTGAGGGTTTTTTAAAAATAACTTGACCTGCAGGATATTAATATAGTGGCAACTACCCCTGCAGGATATAAAACTGGCACCAAGTCTAAGAACTTCCATTAGTGCAGCAGGTTTCTAGGCCCAGTAATGATCATTTCATCTGAACATGTGGAAATAAAACCAAACCATAATAGGACTTAAAAAGCATTCAATGCATATTTGTCCATAAACACATCATATAAATAAAAACTCTTTAAAAAAAAAGTGCCAAATGAATCAATGTGTATTCTATTATGGAATAAAAATATCCCTTACCACATGTGCTGCTGAAGCAAATAACTTTAGCTGGTATGATAGTATTTTCCACCTTGTGGTACAGTTTATATTTTCATCTATTGATTAAGGACCTGCCCCTGAGGAAGTTAACAACAAGAGTTCCCCAGGCTTAAAAGGAGAAGGAAAAATGTGTAAACAATTTGGCTGAAAACAAGGAAACAAATGTATTTCCTCCTCCCCTTTCTCCTAGCGAGAGTGAGTGTAGAATACAAAACCAGCTGAAGACAGTGGAAAGATTTGCTCCTTACTTCAGCAGCTTTGGATCTGGCCCTAAGTATGTATGTGTGAGATAAATGTTGGCACTACTGGAAACCCCACCTCATACCTCCCACTGTGAACATGTCATCTTTCTATGTGCTCATGCATGCCAAAGCTTTATCTCTTTTGAAATATTGCCCAGAATCAAGCTATGTTTACTCAAGTAATAGGGAGATTCACTTATATGCAATAATTTCTTCAATGGAGAGGCTCTTTCTGCAGTTGTACTTTGGACTTTGTTCCTAGTTTAGCTTCTGTTTTTCTAACTTGATGTTTTTATCCAGGTTTGACAAGAGGGTTGGATTTTTTTTAAATTTTTTTTTAAGTTAGACACCTGGAATTAGCTTTTCCTGCCAAGAATTACAGTGCACCTGGAAGTACTAAATCATTTTAATCTGTTTTTTAGTGGCTTTGCACAATGGAATTGCATCTCTTTATATCTTTCTTACCTTTTTCAAAACTAAATTGCAGCTCCAGACAGCATTTTATGAGTGTGTAGATAGTGATATCATGAGATAGCTGTGCCCTGCTAGTGACTGCCTCTACTGATCCTGGAGGCAGTTAGCTGAGAACTGCATCTCCAGGTTTCTTTCCTCTGCAGTGGCTCTGCTTACCTACATAACATATGGAAATGTGAGCACACACTTACAGCAGATTGTTTGCTATGTTTACACCAGTTCTAACACTAATCCCCATTAATGTTTGATATTGCTCCCAAAGAGTTTAAATAAATGTCAGGCCTCAGATCCATTGCATATGTGTTAGGCATCGTATAAACTTTGCATGGAAAGATACTGAAACACTGTGGGGTGTCCTTTTTTTAACATTACCTTTACTGGCTGGATTAACTGCATCAATGTATGCAAAGCCCTGCTACTTTCATGATTTCTGTCATCACATTTAAGAGTCCTATTTTCAAGAAAAACATAAGCCAGTTTCACATCACCTTTAAAGTCCACTGTCTTGCTTCTGCTCTCAGTTACTTCCATTTATCAAATGTGTGCGTGAGTGCAAAGTGAAAGAACAGCCAGATGCTCACTAACAAACATAAAACTTTTTTCCTCTCTTTTAAAAAATATCAGACACAGCCATACTAGCTGCACTTTGCTGCAGAACAATAACCACCAGGGTCATGGCAAAGTTTGCCCCAGGCTCTGTAGCCCATCCAGCAGTCTGGGTGCCTCGACTTGTAAGAAAATATTTAACTGCTGTGCAGAGAGACATGCAAGGGAACAGCCTGTGGAGACCACAGAAATGACAAGTGCCAGACAGATTCCCAGCTCAAGCTGCTCCTTTGCCCATTATAAGCTATGTGTGCTTACTGGGATTTTATGTTACAGCAGAGAGAAATCTAGAGACCTTCATTCTTTGTCTGCCATGTGGAGAAAGCAGCTGGTCAGGCATCCTCTGTGCCAGGCACTCCCTTTCTCTCTCACCTTCCTTTCCCAATTTGATTATTTTACATGAGGCTGTTTCTCCTGATGATTTTTTTTTAATTACTGTTTCAGAGGTTCAGCTCTGAGGCTGCAAAACTTTCCTGTCAACCACCACCACCCCTGTCAGTTATATTTGGGATGTAACCACCTTGCATTTAGAGGACTTTCTCATTAAATGCTTACATAGTGCCCAGTTCAGCAAGACCTAGATCTTAGCTGGAGCCTTTCTGAAACCCTTGTATTGTCATACAGGCAATAGCAACAATGTTCAGCTACAGAAATCAAAAGCACAAATGAGCAACACGGTGGGAGTGTGCCTGGGGACAGCAGACAGTCAAGAGTAGAAAGTGGTTATTGAGATAGGCTTGTAATTGAACAGAGCTGATCTGCTCCTTTAGGCTAAAGGCAACTAATTTTCACTTCATCCAACCACAGAAAAAGTAAAAAAAAGCTGTGGACACAGCCATATCTCTTAAAACACAGTGTTGTTTAGTAACAGAAATAATTGGACTTCACAAGTTAATAGGTTTTGCAGCAGGGGATAATTTTATGTTAAATGACTAAGCTGTGTCTCAACCTTTGCTGGGCTCATTATATCCTTTAAGTAGTTCAAGTTTCCAGATAACCAGCAGCAGAACCAGGTAAGCAGGCAAAATTAGTGTGGCTGGGAAAACTTGTATCTGTCACACAGGTCTGGTTCCCACACACTCTGGTTACATCATTACTTAGTCTGTTAACTAGGAAACCAATTAGGCCAGAGAGCTGCTGTCAGGTGACCAAAACACGAAAATGCACAAGAAACCCTACCCGAAAGATGGGATTTCAGCAGAGGCCCGCAGATAGCTGACTCCTCTTCTGCTGCACTGCAATTTTCGTATTTCGTTTCGCCTTTGCTTTCAGGCTGAGCTCTGAGGTCCCACAGATTAATGGTTGAAGGAGCCTTGTTTCTCCCCTCAACAGGTGTGCTGAGAAAATTGTTTCCTGCATCAAAAATTACACAAAATTATGTAATCATTTCTCTCATTCACTCTGGCAAATTTCCTTCTCCTTCACGCCTTTTAATTTACAGGGTGAGAACAAGGCAGTAGGTACAGAACTGAGTGCTGCACTATGGTTAACAGTATATTCATCTTAAAGGAAAAGGCTTTATAAGACCAGGGTACAGCTAAAATTCAGGGCACAAACACCTTCAGCAATGGTTGTTTGTTTTCTACAAATCTGAAGATGTTTGTCCATATACAGAGGAAGCACAAAGGTCTCTGGGCTCACCCTCAGCAGAGAAGGGCATGGGCAGAGCAGTCCAGCACAGGGCCCTGGTAGGACAGGTGAAAGCCAGCTTCCTGTAAAGCATACATAAGAAGGGAATGTATGTACAAATAAATACACCTAATCTCTATATTACATCACTACATGGCTAAAATGCAGCTTACATGACTATAATACTTTTTCTATGCATATATTTTAGACACATACATATATATAAATGTATATGCATTGCATGCTACAAGTGGTGCTGATATTTTCTAGCTTGCACGTCTTTCCTGATTCTGGCACACTGACCCGCTAAGTCCTTGCTCTAATCTACTAAAAACCTGCAAACACCTCCAATACCTTCACTCTGGGCCAAGAGCACTAACAAGCCACGTGCTCTTTCTCTCTGTTCTCATCCAGATTTATTTTCTGTTAGGACAAGGAGATAGAGGGATTAAACCTCATCTCAAAAGCCTCAAGAAGAGACTTCATGCAGCAGGGAAGGGCAGGCAGAGGGCACGGGGGTGCTCCCCCACTGGAGGGTGACACTCAAGTACCAGCACTGCTCTTTGATCCACAGCACAGTGCCTTTGGGCTAAAGGGTTTGCCCCAGTGTGGCCCCCTTAATTTCTGATGGCCTGTCATCTTTGGGAAAATTTTTTGGGGAATGGCCATCAGAGGAAGCAAAGTAATCAGAAATACTTTCCTTCCCAATGATTTTGGTGAGCAGATGACTTGATCAGTGTGCAGAGAAGAGCAAAGCAGTCCCTGCCAGCTTGGGGAACCAGGCACTTGCATGTTTTCCAGCACAAGCACCTCATTATTAATTCATGCTCCAGGTCCTCTGTACATGCTGTTACTAATATTAGGTTTCAACAGAGTAATGAGCAACAGCAATAGACTGACTATCTTAATATATTTTAAATAATGTTTGAAATATTAAATTTGAGTTTGGATTTTTAATTAGAGCCTGGGCAGAGTATTGACAATCTTCCTACTGTTTTGCAGCCAGCAAGCAAATAAGATAGGGATTGTTCTGATCTGAACACTGAAAGCCAGTCTGATTTAAGGGATGGATCTGAAATACAACACCAAACTTTAAAGCATGAGACAAATTTGGCTCTGGCTTCAGCAGACAGACTTTGACCCATCCTTATACTAAAAAAGGACTTTTGATATGGGACTTTCATAAAAGTAAACAGTTGTGAGACCAGCACTTACGGATATGCTCTGGAACATCCTGTCACTGGGTTGCCCAGGGACAGTTTGGCTCTCAAGGACACCTCTGTTATTAAATGAAAGGGACATGGTGTAGCTGGACATAGAGAAAAGGGGTTGTTATGGTATAAATATAAATATATAGTATAAATTGATCCCTTTAGGACATACACAGTAGAAAAAAAACTAAGGCAGGCAAGCTGTGGGTCTGAAACCCTACAGGGCTTCAAAGTCCTTCCCACTGCTGTGCTCCAGGCAGGAACATAGGTCAGCACCTCTTCCTTGCTTGGACATACATATATTAAAGGACTCATTTAAAACTGGAGCTGGGTAAAGAGCTAGAGCCATTTTCCTGTGAGTGTGCACATTTCTGAATGTGCTCCCTTTGAGAGGGAGTTGGCAGTGAAGATTTTGCTGTTCTGGAACTCACTCCTTCCACTTGGTCTGTTGGGAGTCTGAATACATTGACCTATGGGGCACATTGCAAAGCCTAACTATTTTCCCAGGATTTTTCTGAATGAATGACTTGAGTAGGTAGAGAGAAGAATGTTTCATTTGTACAGTACGTGGAGGCTTTTAATTAATAATGTTCCCATTTGAATGCCTATTGTATTTTTAAATGTGCTTTGTACATAGACCTAGAGCATCCGATAACTGCAGGGTTGAGTTTTTTTCCAATTAAAACAAAAAGAAATCCCACAACTGTGTGGCATTGCTGCCACATGCCTTTTTGTGATATCTTTATACAGTGTCTAGCACAGTAGACCCTGATCTGGACCATGACTTCTCAGTGCCAGCACCCAAATAGAACTGTCCAAGTTATGGCAGGTCTCAAGGAGATGAAGTTTCACACCAGCTGGAGAGTTTGCCACTGCTGATCATCACTGTAAGGTTGGGGATGCTTTTCAGTCAGTCACTGACATTAGAGAAGTGCCCAGGCTCCTCAGGGTGGCTTTACCTTCTTCCTGTCTGGATTTGGAGCTCTTGAGAGATTGGGTCTTTTCTTGGGTATGTTGGGCATTTCATATTTTTATAACAAGAGAATCAGCCTAGTGAGTGTTCTCACAGCATACAGGTTTTGTTTGTTGAAAATAAAGGTCTTCATAGGAATTGAATGTTTTACTGGTTCTTACAGTTCAAGTAAGAGTTTTTCTTTTTTTTTTTTGTAAAAAACCCTTCTTTTGGTAAAAAGATACTCAGTTTTGGTATCACAGATTTCTTATTTTTTGTCTCCTTTGGTCCTCCCTAAACACCCTGACATAGCCTGAAGAGAAACATTTTCTATTTTCCTTTTAAAATGTCTCTGAATTTAAAATTTTCCTACAGAGGTATTTATTTAGCTGTTGGGTCCAGCTAGTGGTCTGCAGGTCTAATCTGACTCAGAAAAATGCTTTTTATGGTCCAATTCTTTCTCCCTGTGGGAGATGTAGGCCCCATGCTTCTAAAGCACATGAGTACATCCTTCTGTGCCTGGTCACCACATTTTTCTGATTTCAGTCTGCTGACAACCTTCAGTCACCTTTATTTTAAATCTGCACCCAGACCAGTGTCTCAGATGTTTTGAGGAGACAGGTGAGGGCGCTGCCAGCAAACTGGAGTTTTATTGCACAACTCATTGTGTTTAAGCTGTTTTCTTGATGAAGAAGTTGTGGTGCAAAGACAAGTACCCAACAGGTTTTTTCCACACTGGGTTTCTCCTTGTTTCAGCTGTGTGTTTTGCTGCTAGAGCAAACCACCACCTTTCTTGAAAGCCTTAAAAACCCCTCCTGCCACCTCCGCTTTTTCATTCCTTTTCGCTGAGTAGGCTGCCAAAACTGATTTTCTGATTATTTACTGCAACATTCTTTCCTCCATGGCCATGGGGCCTTCCCTCTCTGATCAGGCAAGCACAAGGCAAAGGACCAGGTGAACTCAAACCTGTCTCCTGAATCTTAATGCAGAGTCCTTTGAAAAACACTATGGCCAACCACACCATTTTTCTTCCTCTCTGAAAACCCTGTGAGAATCTTACACTTAAATCAGGTACTGCACAGGCTTCCTTATGTGGCTCACCACAACCCTGACCTGCACTACTCTTGTATATCTCTCTCCCTTAGGAAAACCAGAATGGTTTGTACTGAACTGTGAGAAGAGCTCAAATTTGTACAAATTCTGCCCTTACATGAAGATGCACAAGGGTCAGTTACAAGGAGAGGGCAGGGTTTAGCTTTAAGCCAAGATAAAACACCACTTTCCAGAAGAAAAGAGCTGATGAGATGCATTATTCCACATTGTAACTAATCTACTGCAGGTGCAATGGTCATCATCTTATTCTATTTCTTGATTTTACTATAAATTATGCATCTTGGACAGAATTAAAGGCCATTAACTTTCCATTGCTTTTGCAGTTGATGGAAGTTGATCCCAAGAAAATTTTGACTGGAAAAAAATCATACTTTTCAACATGAATGGCACATATAGGAGGAATAAACAGTTTTAGATCTAAAAACCCTTCCTATAAAAAATGTGTTTGAAAAAACCAATTCACAACAAACTGCTCTCAGACAGATTTACATCCAAAGGGGTGAGGCACAATCACACATTTAAAGTATCCAACATCTCTTAGTATAGATGTTCAGCTGTGCTTACTGATGCTGGCAATGAAATGCCACCAAGCAAAATAATAGTTGAGTGCAATTTCCTTTCCCTTAAGGAGTCCTCTTTTAAGACACTTATCTGAACACATGCTATGGTGGAGAATGTTGTGACTGAATTATTCAATCTATTTTGTGTTAGAAATTTGTACACAAAGTCTGAAAGATGGGCAATCCCCACTCTTTGTAATTATGCTGAGTGTGAACATCTCTGGGACAGCCTTACAACAATGCTAGGAAAGAACAGACTCCAGAGTGACTGAATGGCCTCCAGAGTCTACAGCAGGCAACGTCTCTTCAAAATAAGCCCCACAGGTGGTGATAACCCATTACAGACAGACACCTAACTCCCAACACTAGAAAAATACAAGGGATAATGGGAAATGCTTACAATTGCTCACCATGGGTGTTTACATCAGTTAAAAGCAGATGTCTTTTCTCCAGCTAAGCTGGACTGTAGTTTTGGTGTTCTCAGGTCTGCAGCACCCATGGATATTCAAACAATATCCCTGCTTGCTATGTCCATTCCCATCTCATCTGGCTGTGAGGTGGTGAGATCTGTATCATATTTCTATGAGCTGCACAAATGCTGCTTCCAGATTCAGCTGCTGCAAAACATTTTACATGAGTCTGAACAAAGAGATTCCAGCTGGTCCAGGCTGAAGCAACATATTTGCTTCCTTCTCCCTTTCATCTCTAAGCTCACTCATGCTGAGAGTGAATATAATTGCTCTCTATAGATACATTCAGGTTAGGCACTAAAGCGAGAGAAAAGATACTTAAGCAAATGGACAATGACGACACAAGAACAAATGATTACTAATGAGCAATTAATAAATCCAGCCCATAAATTAAGGTTTCTGATTATCAAAAGACTGAAGTTCTATACCACTGTTCTTTCCACTAAAACTAAGAAGAAAATAAATAGAATTGTTTTGTGAAGCTTAGTAAATGTATAGACTATGAGATACTCTTGCTCATAGCAGCAGAGGAATGGACTTGGTAATCTACGAGATCCCTTCCACTCCTAGGCAAATAGTGAACACAAAATCTAAATCACTGCCTGGACTTTATATTAGCCTTCTGTTCTACTTTTATTTCAAGCCCTTTGGAATCTGACTTTATTGTTCCACCAAAATTGCTTATGCAAAATCTCTTACAGGTTCTTGTTGATGTAAGAACCAACACCTAATAATTTTTCTTTCTGATTTGCCAGATATCTACTCCTTGAGCATGAGCAACCTGATGGCTTATCTTCCTGAACTTCTGTGAAGGACTTTCTTCATCTGGCTTTTTCTCCTCTAGAAGTTTCACAAGTTCTGTTGTGATTATTTTCTCATGTCTTTTACACCTGACCTGAAAACATAGCCCTCCACAGAAATATCACAGTAAACATTCTATTCCAAATAACCTCCTTTTCTCTTCAGATTTTGCAAGTGGACTGCTAGCTACCACCAAGCACAGTAAAAACTACACATGGCAAATAAGAGCCCTAAAGCCTATTTGGGGAGCTTGTTATGATGTCAACAAGGAGTTTTGCTGAATTAGGCTGAACCACCCAGACGGAATCTTCTTCCTACCTGTCACACATACTTATGATATAATTTCTGACCTAAGCTTCTCTAGGTCTTCATGCTTCAGTTCTGTTGAAACTTTAACAGTTCTCTCCTCTTACACAAAGCTAAAGGTCCTGCACTCTTTATATTATGTACTGATGGTGAGATTTTTGGTTTTTTTAGTGTTTTTGATGAGTGCAGATTTAACCTATTGCCTGTTATCCATCCATCCATCCATCCATCCATCCATCCATCCATCCATCCATCCATCCATCCATCCATCCATCCATCCATCCATCCAAAATGCTGCTGCAGCTCTGGTGGCTTCAAGTAATCTCATTGTCCTCCTTCAAAATGCTGATGTAAACTCTTCTGAGAAACTATCTCCAAAAAAATCAGACCAAAATTTTAAAGTTATATTTCTATTATTATTGTTTATTATGTCATCAGTAATTGATGTTTCTTTGTGCCTCTCTTACATACTTTGTAAATGGTCCAGGGCAATGACTGGCCTCTTAATCTGTATTTATACAGGAGTTAGTTCAGTGGTATTCTGGCTCTTGATAAAGCCCTGTGCTGATGCTCAGCTGTGACAACAGAGGAAATACCACTGTTATATCAGGAACACTGTTCTGTCTTTTGTTCCAACTACTGCCATTCCCTGTCCAACAGTGAGTACTGTTCAGGGGCTTCTGGTCTTTCCTTTTTATACTGGACCTCTGGGACTCCTTCTGCTTTGCTGACATTCCTCATAATGATTTTTTCCTCTGGAAGAACAGAACTGTCAATGCATTGGATGTAGAACTAGGATATTTTTTGTGAGGAGACCAAGGAGCTGGGTTCAGGTCATCCAAAGAACAAACTGAGTTTGTCTGACTGTGTTGGTATGGAATGGAAAATAGAAAGGGAACCAGTGCAGTTGTGGTCTATTCCCAGGTCTTTTGTGGCCACTTTGCTGGTGAGGTCGAAATTTTTCACTCTTTCAGGAGTCCATTTCCATTTGTGTTTTGATTGCCTTTGAGATTTCAACTAAAAGCTTCTGAGGGAAGGGACAGTGACATAATGTTTTGAAATCCCCAGCACAAACTCTTTTAAGTGCTACTGTGACCTCCTGCATCACCATCTTTTTTATAGCTCTGTATAATCAGACCCTGAAAAGTGGCCAGTCAAAAACCCCTTCTTGCTAAGGGGGAAACTGTGCCTTCTTTTGGGAAAGATGGATATAGCACGGAGCTGGAAGTCAGCAGGTCCCACAATGATGGTAGGAAAGGGCAGCCACCAGCCAGCAAAGCATTAAAAGGGACAGAAGGAAGGATTTTCTTTAGTTTGGACAGAATTAACTGCAATCTGAAGTCCCCAAGTCAACTGTTACCAGGCATGGAAGAAAGGACCTGCCAGAAAAGATTTTGTAGGCAGGGAAAATGCTATAAATGACTGATTTTTATTTTAGTTCTTACCCAGCTACTTTGTGTTTCCTCTCATCAAAAGATTACCCTTCTTGTTTGTGCTCTGCACAACCTGGCTTTGTGAGTTTAAAGTCTGACAGGCTTCTCTGGGGAGCTCAATTTTGCAAAGGTCCAGAAGGCAGCTCCATCTCTAAGCTCTGGCCAAACCAGAGTCATTTCACACCTCCACAGTACAAAATCCTTGACCTAAAATTTTTATTCTTTTCCATATGGTGTAGTAAGAGGTGGAAAATATATTAAATATAACAGAGTATTGATCTTGGTAATACTGTACCCCATATACCAAAAGCACTTTAATGCCTTAATGACTCCATTCATAGGGAATAAGTTCAATGAGAAAATGCAGGTGTGTGCCAACCAATTCACCAAAAGAGGTTTTCCAGTCTGCCAACAGGGTGCAGAGACTCCTTCTGAGCTCTTTTCCTTCCCCATGACAGCCCTTAGGTAAAAGTTTGCAGGAAATTCAAATACTTGTGAGCTGGCAGAGTTGCTGCCTCACATGCCCTAACAAACATAAACACTTCTGTTTCAGCACATCTGCCATTGCAATACCTCCAGCTTTTCCAGAACCAAAGGATTAACTTTATTGTGCCTTTGCTCAGCAGATCTGGTAACACAATATTGTACTTCTAAGCAGACAGATTACTCACAAGTTTCTGGATGCTACATCTTTAGAAACTCACTCTACTTAAAGATAAGTGTTGAATCTTGCAATCCCAGAAACATCCAACTGATGTAAAAAACAGTTATACCAATGGCCAGATGGATGCTATTTTTCCTCAGGTTATTTGGATATTCTATGTAATGGTTCTATTATGATTTTTTTCACTTTAATATTAAACAGATGCAGCTTGTTTGTAAAGACTGTTATGAACCACTTTTTCTTTAGATTTATAAAATAAAACAATAAAAGATGTAAGGAGTTAGAAGGGGTTTGTGTATTACTTTATCATAAAAGGGAAAGACAGACATTACATCAATATAATTACATGTGTAGTAAAGAGAAGTTTATGGACCTGTACAAAGAGCCCCATTCAGCATTTCTAGAAACCAGGTGTAATGCCACAGACATCAATTATGTTATGTTATTTTTTGTAAGGATAGATTCAAATCTAGAAAAGCCATATTTATGTATTTGTGTATGCTTGTGCAGCTGAGCACATCAGACACCCTTTATTAAATACTGAGACACTCACAGAAGCATTTTCCTGGAAATTCAAGTGCCATCTTAATTTCTGGTTATTTTTCAGGATGGCCACCATCTTGTCCCAGTCTAGGGACTAACTGTGAGAAGTGCTGAGATCTCCCAGTTTCCAGCACATCAGCTGAGAACCCTGCTGTACATTGGCCCTGCTGCCCAGTACTAGCAAGGCTCAAAGAGACTAAAAATAAACATGTGTTTGTATCAAAGGAAGCACAACGTGATTGACAACCTCCAGAGCACATTGCCTGCTCATCAGTTAGCAAGTTTCTCCCATAACTCTGCTCTCCCCATTCAGCTGATCTCTTCTGTGAAGTGTTTTGCCCTTTGATCTACCGAGAATCCAAGCCTCCAAGTGACTGTGGTTCACCAAAATGTGCACTGTGACTGATTTATTTACACAGACAGGAGGCAGTCTAATTGCAAAAGCTTTGACATAAACTGTCTCTCTAAAGTAGATGTACAGTGAGAATGTCCACTCAGATTCAGGCATTCCATTCCTCACAACCAAGGGAAATTGGCCAAACTGATGAGCTATTTATGTGTTTTGTGAAGAGGTATCCTTGAAATGTGAAATATTTAATCACAAGAAGTATTGTTATTGCTGCTATTTATTTCACTTTGTCTCCAGTTACTTTATTAGAATATGAGGATTTCTTCTCAATTAGATTAAAACATCTTGCACTATAAAAGCTTAGGTTCAGATAGTGATAATTTTTTAAACATTCATTTTGTCTCAGCTGATAATTGCTATGCTGAGCTCTCATTCAAAAGCAATACTATTATTATTGTTGTGAAATTCAAACATGAAGATTTCAAACACTATTGAGTGAATGACAAAAGTACAGTCTCCAAACTGTAAAATATATTTTGACCTTAGTTCTTACAAGTACTAAGCAGCCAACATGGAATGGATCCATTCCATTTTAATGTGGAAATAATCTTAACTGAGGAATTAGCACTTAGTCTGGCTGTGAGGTAAACTGGGCTTATTTGACTGAGTTCCGAGAGTTTAAATATTCAACCTGTGAGCCTGGTAGGCACACAACTGAAATGCACTTTAGAGTCCACGTTGACAACATGCTGAGCATCCTCCCTTCCCAGGGGCTTTAAGAGGGTTGAAGCTGCTGAGTACCTCTCAGAAGTCTGTGCTGCATTCCAGAATTGTGTCCATAGGATCACTGGACTGTGTGTGTGGGTAGAGCTTACTTTGCCATGCCATCACTGACTAGTTTTAACAGTGTCTGGCTTGAACTTCTAAGTCTTAGAATAAAAGGAGGTTCAGAATTCAGGTGATGCCATATGACTTTTAGAACCATACCATAGGCCCTTGCTGCTTTTACAGAACAGAGTGTCTCTTTCTCCAGGTCTCCAAGACAACTTGAAATTTATTTGTCAGTTGTCTCTCTGCCCTGACAAAATATTTCCCTGTCCCAAAAACCTAATTTACCAGTTCTGGATGCAGACACTTCATTGACTCAGTAGGGATTGGTAATTACACATAAATCTAAATTAATTGAAGATACAATTCAAGCTGAGCAGTCCAGATCTGAGCTGTTCTAGACCAACCTCAACATTAACACCTCTATTATGAGCTTGTAGGCAGTTCATCATTTGCACCTGTGTGACCATATGTAATTTAGTTTGACAGGAGTTTGCCTCAGGCAGTATGGCAAAACCCCAGTAACATATATACAGAACAGAAACTAGTCAAGATGACTGAGCTTCACAATTCCCCAATGGCATGGTTTTGGGTAGGAGACCAAAGTGGGCTTTGTGGATGTCACCCTGTCATCCTGGAGTCACTATACAGTGTGTTACTGTCTGCAAAGTGATCCCCTCCTCTCCTGCCAGGGGGCCACTGGATGTACCTGCTTCACTCTCTGCAAGGATGAATGAGGCAAAGAACACCCAGTCTGGTGCAATGTGGGAGATGTGGGTTGGGCTACAACTCCTGCTCTTTCAAAGACCAGCTGTGAGCTTAAGTAAGAGGCACAGCCCACCAAGGCTCAACTTGCAGCATGGGAATAACAGCCCTTTCTGCCAGGAGCTGGGGAAGGTGACCACACACACAGGGTGATGTCTGGAGACATGTTCATGGTGTGAGCATCAACCCCTAAAGTCAAGGTGTGAGTGGGGTGGTGCATGCAGGAGCAAGGTCCCCGTGCACTCTGGGGAGAGGTTTTATCCTTGTTCCATCAGAATAGACCAGCCAACCTGGGATAAGTGCACTCTCAACATCAAAGGGTATTTAAGGTTAATTAAGATCAAGTCAGGCCATCTGCCTGGCTCCATGACAAATCCTCTCCCTCCACTGTGCAAGGTCCTGTACATTTCCATAGCAGGTATCCCATTCTCTAAGCTGGTTGATCATTACAGACTTTGATGAGGCAGGCTCTGTGAATACTGCAGAGAGATGTTCTCAACTGTTCTAAAAGCTGCCAAGCACTTCATTTTACTTCAGTGTTTCATTACCTTGCACTTCTCCTATGGCTATATTTGGCAGAGCTTTTCTACTGATTCTCCAGACCAGTTGTCCTCTCCCTTTGGCAAAATTATTAGTCAGGACTACAGACCCAGTTCTGCATTAATTTTTCAGCTCAGCATATAATAATAATAAATACCTTCTATTCGAATAGCATTTATCCAAAATCAAGATGGAAAGCTAACATGCCCAGCTGGGAGCACAGCAACTTACCATTACTTTTATGAAAGTACCCAGTAGAGATCTGAATCTATTTTGTACAGTTGGGTTCTTCCTCCTGGGGAAAAAATAAAATTCAAGATCAATCTTTGTGCCAGAAAATGTGGAGAATGAAAACAGATGTGAGCATTGGCTTTTCTGGCCTTAGCTTAGGGAAAGTGCTTCAAGAAACAGAGCTCTGCAAAGAAAAATTAAAATTATAATAAACTCTTGTTGAAAAAAAAAACCTGTTCATCTGATTCATAGTTTTGATGATTAAAATCCCATCTTTCCTCTACTATCCTGAACTCCAAACAGTTTCAGGCTAAGGTACTAGGTTTTTCCATAACACAACAATAAAAGCAGAATCTGTAGTGATAACCAAGACCAAAGGTAGCCCCCGCAGAGTGCTCATAGAAGCAAAATAAAAACCAAAACTGCTGCAGATAACAAACAAATACCAAAACAGCCAAAATCTAATGCTGCTGTGAAATCTCTACCTGCTGAAAAGCAGCTGCTTTAGGTACTTCTGTGGCCTCTTTACTACAATATCTTGAAACTTCACACCTAAATGATCACATTCTCAGAGAGACACTATTTATCTCTAAGGGAGTTGAAGCAAACACAAGGATTAAAGGCTTTTTTTCACCAAGGTATTCAGATACTTATATCCTTATTGTTTTCAAAGGGAAGGTAGGAGCCTGAATATCATCAGATTTTCTAGGTCTTTGTGACTCTCAGGAGGCCACAGAGCAATGACGTGGCAGAACAGGAAACAATTTCAGCCGGAAATTTTATCCAAATTTATTTTTACCTCTGGTCTTCCAACCACTGGTTAACACCCAACCAACTAGATCATCTTTGTGTTTCACATCATCCTTATTTCCTAATCCTGCCGTACCTCTCCACTCAGCTACAAATACACAATGGTGCCACAGCAAAAATACTCTTTTTATCTCTTTACAAGGTACAGACCTGCCATATGAATGCTGTCACACACATGTGGCTCCATAAAAGAGCTCAACATAAATTGTTGAGTCTGTTCATCAGTTTTTATTTTGACCAAAGGGCTTGTTGGACACAGCAATTGGTAAGAACACAAGGCACAATGATTTGTATTAGAGAAAGTAGTTGCCACCCTGTAGCATTTTAAA
Source organism: Molothrus aeneus (assembly GCF_037042795.1). Lineage (NCBI taxonomy): Eukaryota > Metazoa > Chordata > Aves > Passeriformes > Icteridae > Molothrus > Molothrus aeneus. Next base: position 17,971,243 of record NC_089655.1, read on the forward strand.
GGTTTAAAACTGAGAAATGAATTTGCCTTAACTTTTGTGCCATGATATCACTTGGGACAAATACTCAGTGTATCTCTAACTCACTGTTTAATCTGTTTGCATTCCAGAGTGTTTCTTGGTTTTATTCTGTATAACATAAAAATAAAGAGATTTATACAGCCAACATTTAAGTGATGGTAATAACTATTACAGCAGTAAACTAGTATGTCTAATAATAAGTTGAATTAATGTATAGTTTGCTTACAGTTTTGAAATGTCATAATCTCACATGTTTAACTTTCAGATGGACAAGAAGGCAGAGTGTTTATATTAACTGTCCTTTTTTAACATGCTGTTCTTGTAAGTTTACCAGCAGAACAATGAATTTTAAAAATTTTCTTCTTATTTCTGTTGGCCAGGGTCTTCCAGGCATCTATGGATCCCAGGATGAAAACTATTAACTTACATGCTTAAAATTAATCAGCGTTTGGAGGTTTGTTGAATCAGCAAATATAAGCTTACATTAGTTATTTGATGAAATTAATATTATTTTTTTAATAACTTAAATGAGTGTAAATTTGTCATAATGGTAAACTTGGCTTTGTTTCTTAGTACTCTTTGCTTGGGTAATGTGTACTTGGTGACTATTACCATTTTGCCACACTACTAATGTGCACTAATCATGTTTTTTCTTGTTGTAAGTGAATAGCTGGGATGTTGCACAGAACTGTTTGATCAGTATAGCATGATTTAAGAGAATGGTTATGCCTTTATTTGTCTCATAATCCTACTTAACATCTGTATGAATCATTACAGTAAGATGTGTGTTAATAACAGCTTCCACATACATATTTATATATACAAAATTAAAATATTAGCTGGCTTTTTTTTCAGTAGATTTAAAGTGCCACTGTACTTTTCCACTGAAGAAAAATACTGAAAATGTTTCACTTATCATATTTGTTTTTTCCCCCCATTGACTTGTGTGTCACTTCATGAGTGATATCAAGCTATGTTGCATGATTTGAAAATCATGAGCCTTTTGCTTTTCAAATCCTCACGTGAGAGAAAAGCCACTTTTGTAAGTTCCCTGACAATATCCATAAGGGAATCTCTTGGGAATAGAAAGGCATCTTGAAAACAGACAACACCAATCCCATTTCAAATCCCATGAGGTAAGAGACCAAGCTGGTTCTCTGCACGTGGGTCTGGACTGTCTGCCAGCAGATTTCCTGCACTACAATAATGCCCCCTTCATAAATGGTGGGCACTGGAGGAGGGAGATCACCATATCTTAACAGAACATTGCACAGATCCTTCCAAGTGAGCTTCTGTGGTCTTCTCTTGCCTTCAACACCTCCCTATCTTTGCTCTTCCATACATTCCCCAGATAAAATCTGTGTTGATTTAACTGTTCCATCCTTATGACTTGATGAAATGCTAACATTTTGTTTTGTAACAAGTCAGTCAGAATTTGATTTGTCAGGCTTTGCATAGAAAGAGGCACTAAACCCCCATATCTTCCTTCCCCCCTACATGTCATGGGCTACTAACTCTTAAGTAGCTAGAGTACCTCTAGTACCTCTATTCAAACTGTAGTACCTTGTCTTCACTTGGTGCCAGTTTTTGTAGCCTCTTTTCTTGCCTTTTGCCACTATGGATTGCAAAGATTGGCACTTCTCAGCGGACCACACAGGAATTATACACTACTACACAACCCTGCTACTCCACATTGTAAACACTTCTCTCCATCATCTCAGTTACCTTCTCACTTTTTTATTTGGCTGTAATGTGCCAATCTTGAGTTCCAAAGTGTTAGAGAATTAATTGCAACCTTGATTATGAAGGTGCAAAATGGAGAGAAGAGTCATGGCTGAAAAGGAAGAGGCTTATAATTTAAGGGTGTGGGCCTTGCACAAGGTGCAAACAGATGTGTACCTTGTCTGTGACCTGCCTGCTGGGCCTATAAAAATCTCACCTCAACCCTAACACAGGTCCCACACACGAGTTCTAGTCAAGAACTCATAGCAGGTAAATGTAGGTAGCAGGAAAATGTCACTCTAAGTCCTGGAGTGCCCTGCTTGGAGGAAAGAGCATGCTCCCCCAAAGTCCTCTGGAAATCCATCATTCCCCTCCTGAAACTCATGCAGTCACTTGCCTGGTGCCCCTCCCACCCTGACCCTGACACAGACCTACTTAAAACAGAGGCCATGTTTTTAAAGATCTCAGTTCCTAGTTAAGTCCATATGCTTCAGGCTAAATTCCTGATCATAGAAATTAAAGGAATTTTATCCATTCATTTATGTGGGGCAAGATTATATATTCTAATTTCATATATTTAATATTCGACTCTTTCAAAACTTGTGGCATTTCACCTGCCACTGGAGTTTACTTTGCAAATCATGTCCACTACTGACAGCAGAGACTGAAATTTTTGATAGTTACAGCAGAAACCATACTTTTCATTCTAACTGTATTAGAACAAATTGGTGCATAGCCAATAGGAACAACTAACTGAAAATTACAGCCTGTATTTGCATAGTACAAAACTTTTCATCCAACCAAAGAAGCTTTGAGAAAGATATAGTTCATAATCAATCGAATTAGCCAAAAAAATATGTCCATGAAAAATTATTTAAAAAATTATACCCCCTTGTAAAAGCAATTTATTTTAATTCTCTTACCTACTTACCAAATTTGAAATATTTCATAACAGGTCAGAGAAAGCTATTAACAAATCCAACTTCTACTGCATTTCCTTTTCTGAGAAAAAAAAAAAGGAAAAAAGAAAAGAAAAAGGTTTAAAAGAGTAGCACCATAAAACACAATTTAGTTCACATTTCAAAATGCAAGCTCAGACTTTCAGTAATTTCTTCTCTTGTGTACAAAGTGTGTATAAAATACTCCTGTAACATGAAGTTCACTGCTGTTCCCTGCACACATATAATAAGCAAGTGCATTGGGGTAAACCTGCCTCTGCATCATTAAGTGGTTGGTAATACTGCTGATTATATTCATTATTAAAAATTCATTGTAGAGTTTGCAAGTGAAATACCTCAGTCTTCTCAGCCTGAACCTGATCTCAGCTGTATCTCAGATGAATCCCACCCACTCTAATGGAGCAGAGCCAAAAAATATTCTACTGTAATGACTTATAAAAATCAGCCTCTCTTAATTTCCAAGCACATTAAAAAAGAGATCCAGCTGTGCATCCAATGATAAAGATTTTCTCCCTCATAACAGAAGGATAATAATTTCAAGGTCTTGCAAACATCTTAGAATAATTGATCAAGCCCATAAGTTATGTACAAGACTCATTTTCACAACAAATATTACCGTAAAATTGTATAAGACACTAAAGATAGTTTCATTACAGTATAGAGTTTACTTACATGAAATCATCTAGAAAGGTCAATTTAGATCCACAAAGTAGGTGATATCTATACTCTGGGATGAGGTCATTCCTGAAATTACCTGCTTTTCCAGAGAAACACTGCATATACTGGTCAGATTTCTCAAGTTTTCAAACACACCCATCTCAGTTCCATTATTATTTTCAGTTCAGCCCAGCTGAACGTAACAGTTTGCCTCCTCTTTAATAATGCACTGAGTGAAAAACAACATACATCAGCCTTTTCAATCACAGGAATACTGTCATTCTCTAAATTTTACTAATTTTAATAGGACTTTAAAATAATTTTAATCTAAATATAACCTTTAGAATAATTTTAGTTAATTTTTTTTCTGCTTCATCAAGGCAGTATTTATAACGAAGTGAACCGAGTCAAAACTAAATTATTTTTTCAGGTATGTGTAGAGTATCACTTATTAAATCCTCTGCCTGCAAAGCCATTGAATTGTTCACATATCTCAGCCAAATCAGTTTAGTTTGTCTTAACATGATTTAAAAAATTATTTATTTTAACAAATATTGCCATATTTTGAGATATAAATTCAAAGTAGTAGAAAATAAGTTTAGAGCTTTTCCACTTCCTTGATGAGTAGGTGATTGTTTCCTGGTACATCCTGTTCCTTCCATAGTCTGCCAATCCAGATTTGTTACTTGCATTAGTTTCCTCTCAGCAGAAGATACTGTTTTCCAACAAACTAAATGAGAACTCCTTTCTGTGCATTGACATGGGAAGCAATTGCTAAAAGAACATCTTTCTTGTTTTTTCTCACACTGCCCCAGGGCTGGGCAGATGACAGTTGTGATCTTTCTCATTTACTGATTATAGAACCTGAGAAGAAAAGAGAAAAACCTTCTAATGAGGTGAAATCACAATCCCTTCTTGAGCTACTGGGTAATTCATCTCACATGGCTAATGCAGTTAGATATGTATGTTTTTTTTCCTTTAGGATGGGAATTCAAAATAGAACTGCAAGGTGATTACATGATTTGAAAAAAGTTTCTAAGTAGTATTTACAGGATATCCTTGCTGTGTAACAAACATTCATCCAGAAGTAATAGTGCCATAGGGAATATACAAATATGCAGATTACAAACGGACAGACATGCAAATTGGAGATAATCATTAAATTAGTAAAAAATATCACTTAGGAAAAGAGTATCAAATGAAGAGAACAGTATAAAAAATGGTAAAAAAACAAACAGAAAAGAAAAATGTCTGCCTTTTTAGGAGGAAGAGACAGAAAATAAGATTAATTAAAATGTTGGTAAGATGAGAACAGGGCCAAGAAAACAGAGACATGAAAAAAGAGTAAATACTTCAAGTATATCTCAGTTAGCTACCAAATGAAAGCAGTCAGGAAGCCACAATGATGGTCACAAAGAAGGAAAGATATCAAGAGGGAATCAGAAAAGATGGACATCAGCGGATATTGTTTTCTTTGAAGAGGATGGCAAAATCCTCCTTGGAGATCAAAGGAAGTGCAAAGGAAGTGAACGGATTTATTGACCAAGTGCCATCCTTAGCTCACATACTCCCTTGTCTAACTAGAAAATAACTGAAATTCTTGGTCTTACGTAATATCTCAGATAAGTACAAGCAGAATGTCAGCTCAGAGGAGCCAGCAGACAGCAAGAATATCTAACGATTTCTTAAAACTCCTATAAAACAGGAAAAGAAACTTCCGAGGATGCCAAAGAAGGTCATGTTACACTCATTTTGGAAAACAATTACATAAATGTTACTTGAGAAGAACTTTTACATTGGAGCAAAGTTGAAAATATGAAGTTTAACTTTTTTATAAGGTTAAGTTTGAGCCCTTCTGTGCTACCTTTACTGACATTTGAAATTAAACAAGAGATTTCACTGTTGTAACAGTTCTGCCTGGAATTTTAGTGAAACCATAATCTCTTCTTATTAATTTTCACACAGTTTATCACAACATCATAAATGACTTCAACAAACAAATTATACCTGAAAAAAGTTGTTTGCATTTCAAAAGTCTGTAGTACATTTAGAAAGTTCCTTAACTGAGAAGTTATTACCAGCCTATATTGTAACAGCAACATGAATGTGTTTTCTTCATTAAAACCTTTCTGCAGTACAGAAAAAATATGGAATATACAATCTAAAGGCCATAGGGGATGTGTCACTATGCAAATCTATGTACAAGTGTGGTTTCTGCAGGGGTTATGTCTGTAACTGTGTTATCTGCGCTACACTTACACCCAGCCCCAGTAAGACGGAGGATTTATCACGCTGAACATCATAAACAGAAAATGCCAAGGTAGGGTTTCTGCCCCACAGGGCTCAGCCCCTGGGTAACTCAAGAGGGAAAAGGTACTGAGAACAAGGAATGAGTTGAAATTTTCAAGGCCCAGCTGTGAATCAGATTCTCCAGGAAGGCAGTGGGCATGTGGCAACTTTGGTGTCATTTCCCAGGGGGGTATGGGAAATCTAGGCTGATGAAAATATAGAAGAAAGATTTCTCAGTGTTTGCCACACCAGTATTCTTTCCTCACAGAGCTTTCCTTTAGAAATGTCTTTCATCTGTTTCCCTCTTTTCCTTGCTCAGGCGCCTCCTTTTGCTTTCCTTCTCTTGTACTCTCTGCCACTTGCTCCTGGGACAGGGAAGCAGGAGAGAGAGGGATTTGGATTGGGATTCTCTTCTTGGTGAGAGCTCATCCCTAGTGAGACAGACTTGGGCAAAGTACCAAGCTCCTATTCACAAAAGCATCTCTTTGGACAATTGTACATCTAATTTGCCATTTGCATGGGCAACTTATTCCCTCATAACTAGGACAATTATTTGTGTGAGTAGTTACTCCATTATGGGAATAAAAATCAACATTGCACTGATTTGTTTATTTAGTTTCCCTAAAAAAATTGGTTTCAGCTTTCATATACATTCATGACACTTGTCTTACATTGCCAACCATCAGTAAAGTTAGTGATTGTCATTAGCAAAAGAATCAAACATTGACTGACAGTAAAAGCCAGTAAAATATTCACTTGTCAGTAAAAATGGCAAGATAATTTAGAACTTTTCATTGCTTTGGCATAAGTTCCTGGACTATCTGAGTACTTTTAATATCAAAGGGCTTTATTTATCATTGTTGAAATGATGTGTTCTAGAAAAATTGACACATATGACCATAAACAGAAATAGTAGGAATCCCAAATTGCCTTGAAAAATCTACTCCAAATTGCACAAGTTAAATGAAAATTTGAAATCTAGATATGAGTGAGAAGACAAAATGCAATTGGAACAAGTTTCCCCAAGAAGTTGTGGATGCTCCATCCATGGAACAGTTCAAGGCCAGGATGGACAGAGCTCTGAGCAACCTGGTCTAAGGGAAGTTGTCTCTACCCATGGCAGGGGGATGAAAATCAATGACCTTTAAGATCTTTCCAATCCAAGCCATTCTATGATTCCATGCATTTGAAAAATTGTTTAAATTGAGTAAATATTTTGAAAGTGTATTTTCCCCCTCCCCACTGAGGATAATTTTCAAAATCAAATAATTTAGAAACCTCTGTCCTAAGTGCTTTGTGAAAGTACTCTCTAATAAAGTGTGGGTTACACAGGCCTGGACACAGTGGTGGTTGCTTCTAGGTATCAATACCTGTATTCCCTGTGACCACCACATGAATTAACAAGGCAAAGTTCAGTTTCAACACCACTGCTTGACTCATTACCACAGCCCTCCTAGTAAGTGAGGTGCTTCACAGGGGACCTGCAAAACAGCTGCCCTCTGGGTGTCTTGTTTTGGCGGCCTTTTCCATCTGTTTTACCTGTCTCCCTTTCTGAATAATTTATTTCACCATCTCCCTAAGTAGAGCACCTGGCCTAGGGCTAACTCTTTCACCTAAATTATTCAGAGCTGAAAACTCTTTGGATTATACTCAGATAATGTAATGACTTAACAGGACAAAACCCTTAACTTTGAAGCAACTGTGAATGTTTCTAGGCTCTGGACTGTGTTAGCAGTTTGAAAGGTTGGCTGTGTAAACTATGTACAAAAGAACCACAGAAATCCTTCCTCCTCAAACATCTTCAAAGCCTCTTTCAGCAGCTAAAACTTTCCAAAGCAGGGTTCTTTTACCTTGATGCCTCTCTGCCACATCTCAGTCCCGCGGGAAGCCAGAGGATGCCTCCATGTGTGTGCACTGCAGCTGGCTTGTCCCTGGTCTTTATGCAGGAAAAGACACTGAAAATTGGCTGCAGGGTTGGGCTTTGTGCACGTCTGTTCTCTTCACAAGCAGGTTTTTGTTCAGAAACACCAAAACCCACCCCTGTGCAGCGCTCCCATCCATGGTCTGTACTTCACTATCTTTATCTCATGAACTCTGCAGTTAAAATAATTCCTCCCTGCCTCTGTTCCTAATAGCAAGGACAGCTGCCACACTGCAGCAGAAAGGGGCTGTACAAGGTTCTTGCCTTGGATGCCAGAAACCAGCTGCTCTCAGACTGAAAGCTCACTGGAAATTTTGGGTGCAACTCTGGCTATCCCTGTCTGTATTGACTATGACTGAGAGAAAGTTTCAGCTTGCTTTTAAACATTTGTTCCATTTGTTTTCCCACAATGTTTCCACTGTTTTTAGCCTTTTAATTATGCTCAAAAAGCCTATGATCAGCAGTTTTCTCATTACTTTTGGAAATCTTGTATTGATTGTTTGGAAGACAATCAATACCAGGAGGTGATCTCCTGTCTTACAAGATACTTACTTCAGCAAGTGTCTTTATTTCTGAAAGAAGTTTTACTTTAAAAAGTCATGGTATCAAGGGCATAATTTGAGATACCAAATCAAGAGATATCTTAAAGCCTTTCCCACTTCAGATTAATAGGGAATGATAATTTGTCCTTGGTGAGAAAAGGAATGAACAGAATATTCATAAATGAAGGAACAGTTTTTGAGGATAATGGCCTTGCAGTAAAATATTTAAAAAGTTAATTAGTGCAATTTCTATCTGGGTTACTCTGGGTTTACCTCAGTATCACAAAGACAGGCATGGGGAAAAAAAAGAATTATTAAAATGAAAGTTTTGGAAAATCAGCGCATTGTCACTTCTACAGTCAAGAAATTCCAAATACTTTTCACATTAATTTACAGGAACTAGCACAGATGCTGTTGAAAAAATAAAAAGATCATACAGTAATCTTTATCATATCCTACCCAATGCTAAAATGATTTTCAGTTGGATTTTTGTCTGCATAAGTACCAAAGAATTTGGCATGTTTTGCAGCAACTAGCATTGTCTGTTTACTGTAGGGATGTGCATAATGCCCATCACTGTAGTTCTTATAGGCACTATACGAACTGTTTAATTTTCCTCTGAGAAGTTTATCAAGTATCAGGTATTTGCTTTTTGCTCCAGCTTGGGAAATCAGGGTCATGGATTTCAAACGAAGTGCTTTGTACTCTCCAAGGGCAGTGAGAAAACACAATAGTACAGACAAAATCTAATCAAAGTATTTTGGCTTTTTGCCTCCTTTTTATTTTACAATGGGAAAAAAAATTCAAGGTGCGACTCGAATCCCTTCAGGAGTTCCCTTCCTGTGCGCGCTGGCTCTCGCCAGAAACGCGAGACTGACACAAAGATAAAATGTGCTGCCAGCTCCTCCTGGCCATTCAAAGACCCTCCCTCAGGTATCAGGTGCCTTCCCTGAGCTTTGAGGTCAACCAGACACCTCCCTCGAGGCTTACCTGGGCTGAAGGATACATCTACCCAAAAATCCGCTCAGGTAGAGCAGCTGTTATCTGAGCTAGGATCAAAGTCCCCCTCTGCACTCCAGAAAAAACATCTTCCAAGCTGGTCTTCTTTCTCCATGATTCAAATGAATGTTGAATGAGTCTCTGGGGACAACAGTTGTTGTGCTGAGGAGCGAGCTGTCAGAAATACTTTATCGTGAAAGTTCAGCTCCTTTCAGGGCCTTTTATTATTAATAGTCATCGCTGCAGGGGAGCATTAAACACAGACCCTATTTACTATACAAATTGATATATTATAAACCACAAAAGCCATCCTGGTGCTTTGCTACTTCACCTTCCTTTTCAGCATGCTAGCATGAGGGAATCTTTAACCTTTGTGTGGCTAGAATACAGACAGTGAATTTTGGTTTAGCAAGGCCAGGCTGGATTGCTCAGAGCAGCTGATTTTTTGAGGATCACTGTCTTGAGGAGTGGGTAGAGAACAGTGACATCTGTACTATATGAAAGGCAAGACATTTTGCTGCATAGTGACACTGAGTTCATCAATACAAATAGTCAAAGGCATTTATGCCCCTGGAAAGGCCACAGAATGTTCCCCACAGGAGCTTATGTTCTTGTACCAGATTTTAAGCAGCTCCTGCAGCTTTCTGCTGCCTGCTAGGGCATTGCACCTGAAACAAAAGATGGGTATATTATCTGTAGGTGGGCAACAGGCTGATTTCTTCTGCAGTAGCATGTGATAGAGGTGAGGGAATAGCTGCTCTGTGGCATAAGAAAACATGGCAAGATGAGTCCCAGCCTGATTCCAGCCCATCGTGGGTGTGGTACCATAGGCAGAAGAGACTTTGCTAGGTCAGTTTGCAGTGCAATATTGGATTTCTAGGCAGAAAACTCAGAGACAAACCACACAAAGAGCAATAGAAATGAAACCCAGCAGGTTGGTGACAGCCCAGAGGCAGGACAAGTAACAAAAAATACCACATTAAAAAAATACATTCTATTGCACTTAGTAGCAGACAGACCCTTGGCTTTGCACATTTTGTCCCCTGCACTTTGGAATCAATTTTAAAATACCTCCCCAGCTTCTCAAAAAAGACAGTGCTCTCCCACTGGCCACTGAGAACAGGCACATGCTGCAGGGGCAGGGTGGTGGATGTCACAAAGACACCACTTGGCAAGGGGGATTCATGGTCCTGCAAGTGGCACCTGAGCAAGCTGCAGCCATGAAGCATCAACTCAGGCATCCATAGTGTCACCACACACTGAGACAGCAGGGGTGACAGCCTGTGCCAGTGTGCTGAGCCAGCAAGTCACAAAGCACCTCCTCAGCAAGAGGTGATTCCAGAAAGTCACAAGAGTGAGTGACTCTGGAATTTTAAAAGAGCTAAAAGCAGTTCTAGGGAGCAGTTTAAGTGCAATGCACCATGCTAAAGAGGCAGCGCGGTATGGCTGACATAGTGTGGCCTCTGTGACATGTCTCAAAGGCCTCACAGCCCAGGGAGAGTCCATGGGAACAAGCTCTAAACTCAGATTCACAGTTATTGTAAGTGGATAGCACCAGAAGAGACTCAGGGATGTGATGCCTCTGTTGCTCCTGCACTCCCTAGAGTGGCGTCCCTGGAACAGGTTTGAGGCACAGCCCCAGGGAGGGTGGACAGGGATCCGTGGAGCAGCTGCTCTGTGTGGAAAGGGCGTTGTTCTCTGAGGCTGTTGATCTGGTCTCTCATGAATATTGTATTAGGTGAGAAGAGCCAGACAGCAAGGGGGTGGAAACCGCTGCTTTTTAAAGTACAGAACATGTGCTCAAAAAGAGTGTTCAGAAGTGCTTCTTCCAGCCTACAGTATGCTAAAGATTGGTGCTTGGTACATTTCAAGGATGAGAAAAAATATCACACCACTCAAGTGTAGCTGTGACTTTTTTCGGTTGAAGATGTTCTGATATCCAAAAATGTTGTGTGTGCTTCTGACAAAAGTCCTTAATAACAACAGAAACTTGAGCCTTTTCTTAGATAGAAAGCATAGTGAGCCTTTTCTTTTGACAATAAGAAAGCCCCAAAAAACAGTCCTGTAATTTTGTAACCAGACTAGGACAAACTTCTGAGAAGGACCACACACCAGATTAGATTATTTAGATTTGTTGTGAGAATAGTTGACATGTGTTCCCTTCCCTTTCACTGTCCAATCTTTGTTGTGAAAGTGGACTCATGTTGTGCCAGTTGAGATTAATATTATAACATGAAAGGGCTAGGTTTGTATCATTTTCCATTCTTGTTACAGTCACTGATGTGGGAATAGAGTTATATTCAACCTGAGCCACTTTGTGTTTTATGGCCAGGATTAACAGCACACAAACACTTCACAGTCTTAGGTGGGTTGAGCACCTGCACATTGGCGTCAAATACTAAGTGCCAAAGTATCTAAGACTTTCTTTCATGCTATGAAATATCCTTCAGATTACTCTAGATCTTGTCATGTTCTTGATCCTGACACCTCTTTTGCTCTTTCCTTAACAGGGCATGGCTCATGACTTGTTGCTCTGCCAAAAATTCCCCTGAGAATATTGTGCTCCTTCATTCAAGCCTATATTCCACTCAACATATTCCTATTTCCATCATTGTCACCGGATATAGAATTTGAAATTTCACTACTCTGTTCACTGGGCACACAACCTTATTAACAAGAAATAATGCTCCATCCCACAGCCATAATTTCAAATATTTCCACTGTTCAGATAGGTGATATCATTTGTAAAACCAATTATTACAGAATTTCATTATTTTCATATGCTACTTTAAAATCTAATTCTTTGAAAGTAGTATTATAATGTGGTTTATTCATTAAAAGCAAGACTAATGTTTTATGTATTTTAGGTGTAACTTGAACCCAGAAAACATCAAACTATTTACATTTATACAAGCCCTTGGAAGCCATTTCAAAATGATATAACAGGAAAATAGTTGATACAATTGTTAGATAACATCAAACAGTGGGTTGGGAACACAAACCATGGCTCTTGTGAAAACTGATTCCTGAAGAATTAGCCAAGAGAGCTCCAAGTGCATTTCTTCTTATTTGTTGAAATACAATGTTTGTTCTTATTCTTCAGATAGAAGCTGGCAAGTCTGTATTTGCACTTGTTGATCTTTCCCAACATAAATCTCTCCATTGTGTTCATATCAACAATATGTTTTCTTTACTTTAGTAATAAAATTTCTTCTAACATATGCTCTTTTAGACTCTGTGTGCAGTATTTATCCAGTTATTGAGGTTACAGTTACAGAACATTTCAGTATAAGATGCAAAGGACAATTGAACCTTGCACAGGTGTAAAATCTCTCTGATCTTCTTTTGCCATCAATTAAAAACCGCCTACAGGTGTAGGAGCCCTCTGATCTTCTTTTGCCATCTATTTAAAAGATTGTGTGAACTTTGCTGCAATATGTCCTAATCAGCATGATGATACATCCTTAACCAGAAGACACACACTGCTCTTAAAACCTCTTGAATGTAATCAACTAACAGACCTAATCTCCCATTTTGCTGAATAATGCCTGGATACATAACTGCTCCTACTCTGAAATGGACACTGCAATTTCCTTGACAAAACATCAGCAAAGCTTGGGATACTAATCATATATGTTACTTTCTATTTAATAACTTACTGGGTAAATTTCTGGAGGAAAGATTGAATGTGAATTCACCATTTTTCTGGGGAAAAAAATTATCTGAAAAGCTTGCTACAAAGTTGATCTGTGTGCTGCTTAACACTTTCATAGCATGATAATTACTTTGGAAGATTGTGTTTGGGGAAGTCACTTCTTGTCCAGACCCACTTAAGCCTGAACTGATTGTCAGGGATGTGCCTTTCCAGGTCTTATTTTGGAGGATGATGAAAACCCACCATTATCTTTTGGATATGGTTTGTCCCAAAATTCCACTGTAAATGTAGAAAAATAAAGACATGACCTTACCCAAAAGGTGTGCTTACCTCTCTGTATGTATATGCACAATTGAAATTCACTGACCAAGGTGGTCCTTACTGATGTGTCATGTGGTGTCTTTGTGACAAGACTGTGCAAGACTGTGTCTAACTTTCCTAACTCCAGGTAAAACTCAAGAGTTTAATGCACTCATCACCATTTGGAATTAACTGGGAATTAACTGGGAATTAACTTAATTATTTGAATAGAGGCAGCTTTATTGAGCTTCTCACAGATTTAGCCTAATGCCATTAGGTATGAGAAGTTGTTAGGGGTTTCCTATATAACCAATCAGGGGAAGAAATTAGAAACTTGGATAATTCTTATCTGACTTACATACTGAAGAATCAAAATTCCCCTCCAGATATGAGCAGGAAGTGCAAAAATATCAGCCAGTTTATATTGGGGGTCTAGAAACTCACACACAAATAGTGAGTATTCTTCCAGTTGGGTGAAGAGTTATTTTTCCAATTAAAAATAGGAAAGCACCCTAAAAGGTATTTGCTCATATTTTCATAATGCCAACAGCAGCATTCTAAGAAAAGACATAGATCCTAAATGAAGATCTCACCATCTAAGATAATCAAACTGTGGAGGAGATGAAATCACTATGTACTGCTTCAGAATTAACCTATAAATACCAGATATACCACACTGAAGAGCTCTTTGCATACCCACTAACACAGTAATAGATATTTATCTCAAATAAGCCATTTAATTATTTACTCTTCTTACTCTTGATAGAAATTGTATGCCCATGCACATTTCACAATATGTGCAGAATGCACAAGTGGTCTAAAAAATATTTTTAAAATAATCATAAAATTATGCTTTTGGAAAATTAAATATGAAACTTGGAATGTGAAACAAACAAATAAGACAATTTAGAAAAGATTAAAAGCAATTGTTCTGTTACCTTGGCAACCCATTCAAGGTGCAGCCAATCAGCAAAGTTGATGTATTGTTTTGACATACATGCACATATTTCTAACATAAATAGCAACAGAGACTTAATAACAATAGGTTTTAAAACTAGGAACTGATGTCATTTTAAACGTGTCAATCAAAGAAACCTATGAAAGTGTTTCTTCTATCAAACTGACAGTAAGTATATGCTGGAATGGCTTTATAAGAGATAGCAGACTTCTGACAGGTCATACAGAAGATGCAAAATCTGTAATTACATTCTACTTTCTTGGATTGTGTCCTTTAGTATGTCTGAAAAACTTTGAGAAGAAAATAAAACTTGAAGGCTATGATATATCATTTATTTCTGTAAACAAGTAACCAAAAAAAGAGCAGCAAATCTGAGAATGGAGATGAAATATCAGACTGAAAGAATCTGCCTAGCCCTCAAAATAGATGCACTTAAACTACTTGCCTTATTTTATGATTGACTGGTGCCAGTGAGGTTCTGCACTGTAAGTTTTCAAGGATAGTAAAAATTAACAATAGGAGAAATGTAGAGAGGAAGATTGCTGATGGGATACAGAGCCTTTCACCTCTGGGTGCGCGGTTTGAATCTGGGCAGTGTCAGCAGCAACAGGAAACCATTACATTTTGACAGGTGTCAGAAGTGTGTGTGGAAGGAGTGCATCAGCCACCCTCCTCCAGACCCTGATGGATATGGGCCCAAAAGCAACCCTCAAACTGAGCATTGTTCCTGACAGCCCAAAATAACACTGGTGTCTCCTCCCTTTCCCAGAGAGCATTGTCCCTCCCCCTCACTTGAAGACCACACTACCATGGACTGGCCTTTGAATCAACACTGTGCTTGGAGAACATCAGTTCTAATTAAGCAACATTTTAAAATCTCATTTACAACTAAAATACATTTGAACACATTTGTACATTTCTTCATGGGGTCAATGGACTTCAGGAAAGCTAGGGTTTAACCTGAGATTTTTCACTTCCAAAACCCTAGCTTCAACCAAAAAAAAAAGAAAAAAAGAAGCACACGTTCATAAAATCCTCAGATACAGAAACAAGCACCTTATTCTGTCATTGGGTGGGATTAAGTTACCCACTCTGGCACATCATCTTTTTTCTTTTACTTTTTCCAGATTTATATGATTCTCATCATAGCAAATGCTCAGAGAGAGGAATTTCCAACTGGAACACATTGAAAATAGAAAGGAAATAACTCACTATAAACAGCACTGAAGAGAAACAAGTGAACATGCAGGGTACAGCATAATTCTTTGTCAGAATGTGAGTGGTGTACTTTTGTCTAGCAGCCATTATCTTTCCTTAAGAAACACTGACTTTTACTTGGAATTTCAATCTACATTTTGATTGATTTCTTTTCCAGGATATAAGAAGAGTGATGGAAAGGACTGGGGATAAGGACAAGGAAGAATAGAAGAAGATAAAAAGTTTCCAGCCATGCTGTCAGGTTTGGAGAAAATAGGCTGAGGATTAACTCTTTCAGTGCTGTGGAACCTGCATGTTAATGGGGCCAAAGAGATGGAAAGTTTCCTTGTACACCAAACTTATAAGGCTTTAAACCACCAGCCTTGTGGTAGAATCTCTGTACCCAAAACACTGCTGACAACCACAGTCAAGACTTGAAAACAAACAAATACTACATAAATATAGTTAACACCAATGTTTTAGCCATAAATCACCACTTCCATTGGTAGTACTTGATTTTCTGCAGAGCCTGCGGTAAGACAATTCCAACCTAACACACTGTGAATCTATTACATCAAAGGATATTTTTCCAAAAGGTCGACTTAGAACTTGATTGTCAGGTCAGCTTGGACCTGACCTTAATACACTGTGCAATATGTGTTTGTCCACAGTCACCATGCTCCCTGTGTAGATAGATACTTTAGACAAATCCAGGTTCTTGTGATCCACGATTTGATTCCTCTCCCTGGTCTTTCTGCTTGAAATTCAAATAGCAGCAGTCCTCTCCTTCCTTCTGATGAAGTATTTTCATAACCCTTTTGCACATCGTTTCTCCCACATATTTGTTCTACATATGGAGCCAGAGGTCTACATAGAGGACTGAGCCCAGGGACTGATGGAGATAAACTAACTAATTTAGTAACTGGAAACAGAAAAGTAAATTCTTTTAGCTAGAAATGGAGCAGAGAACTGTCCATGAGAGCCTGATCACTTTTATCTCAGAAGGCAATAATCTCACACTGTAACTCCTGTCTTTCATGCTACAATATTAGAGACACCAAGGCTCAATTTAAGAAGTTGCCATGGCAGAGAACCCATAATATCTCCAGGTATCACAGGTTAATTATCCTCCTCAAAATATAATTGATTCTATTATGAATGTCTTTAGTTTCCATTTTCAAGCCACATATCATTATCTTTTTCCTCTAAGCCTGAAAAGTTAACTAAGAGTAAAAAATCTTTTAGCAAAGTTAACTAAGAGTAAAAAATCTTTTACAATCTCTACACTGTTTAATGCCTATAGTCACCTCTTCAGCCAAGCAGAGGGTGATGTATAGCAAGCCCAGTGAGGAGAAGGCAGAGTTGTATGTGGTGAGGATTGTATATTGAATTCAAGAATTGTAGCAGAACATCAACATTTTTCATACCCTATAAAAAGATGGATGTCTTTTATAGAACTCTGGTACATGTATTTTCTTGTTGATCAAACATTTCAAAAATGCAAATGAGTGCTGACTTATATTTCTATAAACCTAGTTAGAATTTACATCTCCTACAGTCTCCTCCAATACATTTAAATCTCCATCCCACACTTTAATACTTTCTTTCTCCTGATTTCTTCCTTTTACCCTTTATTTTCATAATAAGAAGCAATGATGGATCTAGGAGAGCTCTGTGATTCAACTGATAAGTTTTTTCCTCTAGAAGATGACTCTTGTAATTGGTCTAAAAGCAAAGCCTCCAGAAGTGATGACTCAGTGCAGGAGGTCAGACCAAGCAGCTCTGTTGAGCAGCAGCAAAAGATGGATCTGGGGGTGTCTCACAACAGCTCTGAGTGCCAGCAGAGTCAAACTGGCTGATTAACAGCACACAGGAGTTACAATAAACACAGGGGTGCCAAGGCCAGCCTTGCTGTGTCTTGTCCTGAGCCACATCTGCAGCAAAGGACATTGATCTGCTGAGCTGAATATTCTGCAGATATTACTTCATGCTGCTGAGCAAAAATCCCCTCCAGTCCCCAGTATCAATAGCTTAAGCTTTGCCAGCCTGTGCATAGGAGTCCATGGGAATCCACTGCTATGCTGCTTACTGGTTATTTCCATGACAAAATCCCTCAAGAGGTTCCCCAGTAGGGAATGAAGGCTCCTTGGGCTCATTAAACTACCTGGAAACTCCTAAAGATGAAACAGGTAGTTCTGGTCCTATTAGGTTCAAGGCAAATTTCAAACTTGAACATCAAGGAGGTCAGACCTTTGCTTTGTAATATACCTGTATGGAAAATGAAATTCTGCTGGAAAAGGGAGTGTAAAGATGCTCAGAAAGGAGAGAAAGCTTTAATACAGTACTTAAAAAGGGATTCAGTGCAGAACAGCTGGCTGCTGTTCTGTTAGCAATGTTTTTTTGCAATCAAATCAGAGGCAGAACAAAATGCCACATCTTTTATGAATGGGTTATTAAAGGAAATAGAATAAAGAAATCTGAAGAAAAAAAATCTCAAGCATCAATTAACTAAAGTCCTTAAACTACACAAATTCCCATGAAATTTGCACAAGGTTCTATCTTGTTGTATACATCCCTAAGGCAAACACAAAGAAAAAGGAAAAATATATATGTATGCCTCCATGCAGGGGTTCTCTTCTGTCTTTTACAAGATGAAAAAAAATATCCACAAACTTTTACTTCTGGATCTTTCACTGAATTATTCCAGAAGTACAAAGACAACACAGTGCCTCAGTCTGTCAGTAGCAAGGGTGTGCAATGTTTATAACCAAAATTTTCTTTATTTTTGAGACCTAAATAGTTTGCAAGCACTGACTAAGCCTTGTGACCCCTTTGTGAAGAACAGAGAATTGTTAAACCCATTCTCAGCAGACAAGGACAGACAAGCAGTGCACATCCAATGGAGACAAGTAAGGAAACAGGTTTGGGAGAGCTGCTGCAGATTTTCACTTTCACCTCAAATAGAGAAAGGAATTGCTTTGGCCCAAAATGTCACAGTAGTTATTCATTGTTACACTAAGACAAAGCTAGATAAATTTGAAGATATATGCTTTTATTGATGGGAAGAATAAACTATCTTGCTCAGAATTTATTTCCAAGACACAAGAGTGACTGTAGACCAAGAAACATCCAGAGTTATTATCTACACTGAGACTCCTGGCAGTTAGACCCATTCTTTAAACCATCTAATCTTGTAATTTATGATAGTACTGTAAAATAGTTAATTTCCTAGGCAGAAACATATCTTAATATTATGAACATAAAGTTCTTACTGATGTAATATATTTGCCTTTTCTATGAATCAAGATGAAAGTGCATAATAGTTGTAATTATGTTGTATAAAAATGAAAAGACCTAAAAGAACAATAGGTCTCTTAAAGTGTTATCTACCCCTAATTGTAATCTCACCTAAACTAAGGAACAAGGCATTCTACACACAGTGGTGAGCAAGTGCCTGATATATTTTTAACTGCATATTCTTTATACTTTTCCTTCTTAAACTAATTTGTGACATCCTGCAAAGCCGTGCCTTTCCAGAAAGTTGAGCACTATGCTACATGAGACATAGTTCAACAGAAATGTAGGTCAATTTTTAACTGTCTTTCCTTGAAATGGAATGGTCTTGCATTTTACATGCAAAGGGCCACAGACGAAATAATAAATTGTGTCTAATAGTCTTTACAAGTGACCTAGGCCTTTTAGCTTAAAAGCTGCCAATATGGAAATAATAGGACATATTAAACCTTGTAAAACAGAACAGAAATGATGAGATGAATCTGAGAAGGGTGACGGGCCAGAGGAGCCACTGAAGGATGCTGAAAAAGCCCTTTCAGCTTAGGAGGATGGGGGAGCACAGAAGGAGAGCATTGTGGAAAATTAAAAAGATTTCCCATAGCTGGGCTGAAAAGAGGATTACATAAATAAATAAACTCCTCACAGTAAGCAATCTCCATAGCCCTGGGTGCCTGACCCATCACTTGGTCACTCCTGCCTCTTACAGGCCCTCCTGATGGAGCAATTTGCTCCAGCTGAGCCCTGCATACCTGGGCTCCCTTGTAATCCCCAATGAGGGCAGACACCTGTGGTAGCTCAGGGAAAAAAATGTTAACCTTTTCCTTGTCAGAGTCTGAGGGATTTGTACTTCAAAAGTAAATTCAAAAATTTGGGAAGAGGAGTTGGCTTTTGCTCTAATGCTCTAAGGCTGGCCCATGGAAAAAGATGCTATCAGAGACAAAACTGCATGGTCACTATTTTGGACGCCAAAGATCTTTGGCTACCAAAGAATTCTCATTAACTCTTAAGTTACCAACCAAGATGGAAACATCTACAGTGCAAAGCACAAGAAAGGTCTTCACCAAATGGACAAACTTAATTATTCAGACAAGTCTGGGGGGAGATAGACCAATTGGCATGGAGCCCAAACATAATTACCACAGAGTTTAATAAAATCCTCTCTCATTTCCAGGACTGTAGCAAAATTTTGTTGTAAATTTTCAGCATGACACAGTAGGGCACAGAACTGGCCATTAGGTTTTTCTAGATCATCTAAAACCCTTCACCTCATGAAGGCACACCACCCTCATCTACAGCTTCTCATCTTACACTTAATATAACCATTATAAAATACCAAAGGCAAGCAATTGTCAGTAATTTCTGTGCAGGGGTGCCTTCACTGGGAGGGCTTAGGAGAACAAGAAGGGTTGTTTTCCCTCTTCCTTGAGAGAAGTTAAAATAGGCTGTATGTCAGTGTGGCAGGCAAGGTTTTGGCTGCTCAGCCCATGGGTCTCCTCCCTGCCAGGAAGAGTTTCGTGTTTGGGGATTTCTGGGCTCAAGACCCCATCACAGGGTCTGGCTTTCAGGAAGTACAGAGGATCCAATGCACAGGAAGTCGGGTCAGATAAAGAGAAGTCAGAGTTAGATCTCCCAAACCACCAGCTCTTCCTGAAGGCTGAAATCCCAATCCCTTTGTTGTACAGTCTGTCTCATTGTTCCTGTGGCATCTCTCAACACCTTCACCTGAAACAAAGCCTTGGCTTTAAAAGCCACCCAGACTTCGTGAGATGCATACAGGGAACCTTTGAGGATGAATCAAATGAAAGAAGGAACAATTGTTTCTTCCAAGACTTCAGGGTGTTTGGAATCTGTGCCCCTCTTATTCAGGATATATTTATTCATTCTTTTCAAAGTGAAAGTCATATTCTTTTGATTTGTGGGAGGGGTTGCTGCAGCCAGGAACTGAAGCCTCCCTTTTATTGTTGCACAAGATCTAAAGGAATAATAACAATTAATAACACTGAAAGACTAAAAGGAAACTGTTTCATCTGAGCACTTAGGTGAGGCTAGGTGGATGAGTCTTTAGCAGCAGGGTCAGGTTTAGGTCACCTTTAGAGCTGGAATCAGGGCAGGTTTGCAGTGTTACACCTGGTCTGTGGTGCTTTGGTGGAGGAGCACAGACAGTAAATGGAGCTCTTGCCTTGTGCCCTGACCTTGCTACCAGCCATCTTCTCCAGGAAGAAATTTTTTTAAATCCTGGGTGCCCTGTTTTATCAATTAAAAGTTAGACTGTTTTAAGATGAGACCCACGTTGAGAGATGAAAAATTGCAGGACCTGACATTTAGGTAAAGTCTCTGAGTTATGTGCATGTGCTTGTACTGAGGTGAAAACCCTTTGCATAGACAGGCCTAGTAGAAAAGAGCAGCCCATTTAAGTTTCCTGTGTTCTGGCAGATTTGACTAGAAGTTACACCTCCAGAGCAGGGACCACTGCAAGATTACTGAGCTCAAAGTATTTTCTAATTCCAGAAGTCAAATTTTGCTACCTTTAGGTTCATCCCCAAAGCTAAACCTGATCTTGAGGAACATGAAATATCAGCAACCTTTCTGTTTCCTATGACTCTCATCACTGTCACAGCCTTAGAGTTCCTACAGCTCAACCATAATAAACTTTATACCAAAATATATTATGCTGTCTTTTTATGAAAAAGTTGAGGATTTGTTGATGTGGATATTAAATATTCTGCCCTAAAAAAATAAGCTAATGAAAATCAAGTCAATGAAATAAAGTATTTTTGTTTAACTTTATTTTAAGTATCTGGAAAAAGCAACTGGTAACTAACTCATTGATTTAGCATCTAGAATTCTCCCAGTAAGTGCCCAAGTTCATGTAAAAACTCCATCTGGGCTGCATTTCGCGTTGTTTGTTAGTTGTTAGGGAAAGGATTAAAATGGATACATTTGGATTCTCCTTATACTGTTTCAAAGTATCAATCTGTACTGGAGCCTTCTTGTCCATTCCCAGATAGAAGAAACCTCTTGGCCTGAAAGAGCTTCACTTTAAGCACACAGGAGGAGTAAAGGAGGTGTCACTGTCTCCATTTTATAGCTGGGCCACAGAATCTTTAAGTGACTTTCCCAGACTAATATACCCCCATTTTTGTAGAGACCATAATGTATCTCCAAAAATTTACAGAAACCTAAAAAAAGAGGTATTCAGGGAATGCCTGAATCTGTGTTTATGCTTGGCAGTTAAATAAGTCCTTCAAACTTTTAAACTCATTCCAAATTTTCAGAGCTGCACAGCATGAAACTGAGGGAATGATTTGACTGCGAAGATCAAGATGATGTAAGTATTGTTCAAGAAAAATACAGTAGAAAAAGATTGAAAAAAGTATCAGGGGCACTTTTAAAGTATTTCTTTAAAAATAAAAATCATAAAACTACCTCTGTTGACTCCTGCTGTTAATGTGCTTTTATTCAGGTGTTTGGAAACAATATTACTTTGGAGAGTAGATGGCTGCAGGCAAGGGCAGCTTTCTCACTTGTGGTCATTTGTTATGTACCATGAGTTTGAGAATTAATAATGTGCATTCTTCAAGACGGCAGAGAAAACAGGCCCCTGACTGCACAAAGAGGGAAAATAATTCAAAATAGTTGGTAACTTTGATGCTTTTGAAAATTTTAGTGAGGTAACTTTTAATTAAAGCTTGAAATAAACGTTTAACTTGTCTTGCCATATGAAGTTGCTTCACAGACATTTATCAACACACATATATTTAGCAGCTGCCATTCAGTGTAACATCCATGTCTATCATTGTCTACTTGAAGCTCTTTTCATGCACTTCAAGTGTATTATGAAAGAGCAATTTCCTTATTAACGAGGAAACAGATTAAGTTACTTAAGCAATTGTCCCACCAAGTACTGAAGACAGAAGACAGATTGTGCAAGGACCCTGGCTCAAAGCACAGTTGAGAAGGAGAACAGAAATTATTAGGCTAGAAAGGGAAAGCTGGTACTCAGTGCCTCTTCCAGTAGGAAAGATCCCATCCACCCTTTTTGCCATCCTGCAATGGATGCTTACAGCTTCTTCCCAATGTTATCCCCAGAAATATGCATGTGGATAAGGATTAATCCTCTGAAAAGTATTTAACAAATGGGCTTATACTTAAAATCCATCAAAAATTATGATACTATAGAAGCTTTCTAATTTTTTTCATGCTAAATGCAGTTTCTAGCAGTACAAAAAGTACTGTACACCATGGTCTCCAGCACAATTAAAGTTTCTTACAATTACTTTTTGCATTTCTGTTTCTGTTACAATTGCTTCCCTGTTTCGACTTGTGGAAGAAATCCAATAGTTCATAATTAGCATTATTCCATATATGCCATAGATGTTTTTGGAGGTCAATTTGTTTACAGGAATAATTCTGTTGAGGATTAATGATGACACTGTTTTGACCCCTCTGACCTTGGTGGGCAGGACTGTACTTTTCAAGCATCCAGAGCCTCTCTTCACAATATGTCTAATCCTAGATCTCCCCTGCCCTCGCAGGCTATTTGCTGTTAGTGGCCACAATAGACAAGCAATAGTACCATTATAGGCTTCTCTAACAAAGGATTTTCATGATCATTTTCTAGCGGCTTGAAGATTGACAAGATCCCCTCCTGTTACCCAGATGCATTTTCCCCTTCTTCCTGGTGATTTCTTTTCTTGTTTCCAAGGAGGAAAGTGCCTCCCTGAGTAGCAACCTCTCTCTCTGCAGAGAGACCTGCTAGAAACAACAAACATTGCATGTTAAACCTCCCCCGAGAGGGCATTATGTACAAATGGAGTGCCAGGTCTTCTTTGGTAAGGTGTACACCCGTGGCACAACTTAAGAATCAATTCAATTATAAAGCTCAAAAATGCCTTTTGAAGAATGTTCCTGAGTGAGTCAGAGGCAAAGAGCACAGCATATATATGAGTCTGACTTTGCCAAAGTTATTTCAGGGGAAGAAGTTGCACAGAATTGCTCTAGCAGCCTGATTAACTAACTGGGCACTCATCAGCTGGTGAAACCCTGAGTGTGGAAAACAAAGCTAGCCCCTTGGCTTTATCACATCAGTTGTCCTTCAGTGCACTCAGAATTTCACTTTTCTGCAGGTTTTGCTTACTTTCTGTACAAAACCCGAGCTATCTGAATAGCGTGTTTACTTTTGAGAAATGCAGAATATTTGTACCTCTCACTGGTACATGAGAGCATGTCTGATAATGGAGCCCTCCATCATTCAGGCTAGATGCTCAGAGAGTGAGGTGCCCTTTCCCTGCCCCAGCCAGCAGTCACTTTGGAAAATTTCAGCTGTGCCATCTTTGTGCCTCATTTGTCACATGAGTGGTTCACAGTACTGGCCCACGCTGGAATATTTTCTGAGGGTCACAAGTATTTTGAGATCCCGCATAAATAGTGGTGAAGATTGAAATAGTAACACAAATGTTAAAGCTTATTTTTTGCCTATGATTCACATGTAGAAAATTTATAAAAAAAAAGAAGACCAGTGCTGACCTTTTCATATGTGGCACTGGACAAGGTAATGTGCTTTTGAAAGATGCAATATATATTGTAACATGCTCTGGACACTTTACAGGAAAATCTAATTGACATGTTAGTGTTTGCTTTTCATTTACTAAGAATAGATATTTCTCTGTATTGTCATTAGAAGAAGAGGAGGAACAAGAAAGTCACAAATGACATTATTTCAAATCCTGGGATCTCAGTCCCTTCTCTTGCTGGAGGGCTGCTGATGTCACAGGGTGGGGTTGCTGGGTGCCCGCAGGGTGAGGATGGCTTGATTCATCCTCTGTTGGAGCTGAAGGGGAATCAGCAAAGGATTCCACTGAAGACAGGATGAGTAAAGAAGATTTTGTTTAAATTTGAATTAGGCTTAAAATTATATTTTATGACACACAGAGGGAGTTCTGCACTCAAATTTGGAGTTCATAGTTTAGTTTTGTATATGAAGTTGTTTCCCTGAAAATGCCTGAGAACTGCTGTTGTCACAGGATTTCCACTACACTGGTATAATATTTTGTTGTACATAATTCGATAAAGAGTTGAAATCACACCAAGAATCCATAACAAAAGTTACGTCTAATGAGGAGGATCCAACTTCTGCTGAAATTGAAAAACATCAAGATTTTCGGTTAAGGTCACCATGTTACTTTTTACTTTCCTTCATTTGAGCAATTGAACTTATTGAATGTGTCCAGAGACCCATTCTCAGTAAAAGGCTCAGCAATACCCTAAGATCTAGTAATTACATAAATAGAACCTACACAGTGCTGAAGAAGAGAACAAATTACACTTTCCCTAAAACTGCATGGCTTTCCTTCTTGCTCTTTATAGCTATATATATTATATAAATCCATAAATAATTATAATAGTTAATTCTATTATTACATATTGTTGTATTATTATATCAGATATTACTTATACTATTATAATGGCATATATTAATATTAACATCATATAGTACATAATACATCATCTGAATACACTGTGTGACACCATTCCTGAAACAAGTTAGGTTTTGATAAAATATTCCTGAACTGCTGACATTAGCTGTATTATTCTTATTTGTTTTTTATTGACTCCTGGGTAAATTTTTCATTGGAAAAGTCTGTTCCCAAATTAAGCTGATGGTCCTTCAATTAAGAAAAGGTAGATTGTTGACCTCTACCTCTAATGTTACATGGGAAGAAAAGGATCACAGCGCATCAATGCCAATCTAAAAGCAATCAAAACAATAAGGGAGTCATTTGCTCTCTCTCCTCTTGCAAAGATTGTTTTTACAAGAAGAGTTAAACTAAGGACAAAGCAAAAAATCGGCAGCATTTTTTTTCCTTTTTTTTACTCGCTTGATCTCTTCTATTTAAATGCAATTACTATTACCCTAATGTTGTCTTTTTATCCATATCCATAGCTTCTCATCTTACTGTTTGCTAATATGATCCTTTCAACCAAAAGGACATCAATACACTCAGCAAACTTATTAGCCAGCTATTCTGTCTCACGGGGAGGCAACCAAGCTGCAAAGAAAGGCATGAGTCACTGGAAGCTGTGAGACACCAGGACTTTGATGCTGTAGGCAAAACAAGCTGCTTCATGACACAGTTTATAAAATGTTTGCACGGGAGCAAAATGCTGCCAAAAAGCATTCAGGAGAGTTTACACAGTGCAGCATACAAACTACAGAGCATCCCACAGTATGTGATATTTGCAGACATTTAACAACTATGAGCTTTCCTTTAACAGCAGTCGTGCCTCCCTGGTAGATTTAGATCATGGGTCTTTTTCTAACACATAGACTGTAATTGCCAAGAGAAATTTCAGTTTCTATTCCTTTTTCAGTGCTATGTTCAGAAGAAACATCTTCAGGTACCAGAAAGTATAAATAGGTCTCTCCAGTAAAAGCATGTATTGCCCCATCTCTCTTGATCAGTTCCTTGGTGCCAGTTTTCAAAAAGTCTCAAAAGCAGAGGAAGGAGTCATGCTGGGTCCTGCATTTTAGCCCATTGGCAGCATTGTTCCCAGATGGGAAAGCAGACCTCTAAGTACTGGGAAAGCCTTTTACCAACCTTGGCTGCCCCTGGGCTGAGGCACTTTAGAGGTCTAACTACATGCAGCTACACTGCACCAGTGTGGAAAGTTAAGGAGAATACAATACAAGCAAAGTGTCTCTGAAATCTTGGAAGGAGGCAGAAAATAATAAACACTCCAACTGAAATTTGGCCTGGACACATGTGATTTTGTCTAAGTGCATGTTTACATTTCTTTGAAATGTTCCTAAACACTCCCTCTGTCTGAAAATAAAATTTCAAAACCATGATGAAAAAAATCTGTTTCAGATCATGTGTATTGGTTTTAAAACCAGGCATAACATTGCAGCCGGCTCTTTTATCCAGAAAAGGTGCAACTGTCATATCAATTTAGAACTTCAGTCATGTTATTTTAAACCTGCATTAGTAAAACCTATAACAAAACATGTCTCTGTTGCCCACATCTTGCATCTGGAGCAAAGTTATGTTTAAGTCTGATCTCTAAAACCAGTATGGAAATTATATCTAGTATGTTCTGCACTTTGTAACATGGTCCATGTGGACTTTTTCACTGCAGCGATAACACAGCTCTATAGCCCACCTGGTAAAAACATTATACATTAAAAATGACAGTCAAAAGAAGCTGGTGTGAATATACCAGAATTTCATAGGAGAAGGTTGCAATGTAAGGCTAAATGCAAACATCTACATTTATAGGCACTATCTGGCACCCTACTTTTATACAAAGGTATCTTACAGTGTCATTTTAAAGGCTCAGTACTGGGTTTTCAAGCTGGGAAATAGCATAAGACCACTGTATTAAGGAGCTGAAATTTTGCTGACATTATGGAAGCTCTTACTAGTTGGTCTCCTACCGCTTGATAATAGTCTACAGATGCTGTGGAAAAACACTATCAAAGGTAATTCTTGTATATAGAACCTCTCAAATCACAGCCAAGCACGACTTCACACAAGTAATTCAGGAACTTCTGTTACATATGGCAAAAGTATTTATAAACCAGGAATAGAATACGGAGAGGTGTCCAGGTGAGAATGCTGTCACCTCTTTGCACCAGTAAAAGGAGTAAAGCATCTAGCAGTGCTGGCAAGGCCACTGCTGATGCCTTGTGGATGCCCACAGTTCCTGGTGTGGGTGCCACACCAGAGAGGAGACTCTGTGCTCAGGGTGGGCCGGCAGTAGCCCTGAACCATTTCATCCCAGGGGAAGAGGGCACAAGGACTCAGCCTTGAAAGCCCTGCTTGAAAAACAGGGAGCCACACTGATCTCATGGTGGGATGCTGGAAAGAGCATCTTTTTACAGAAGAATACATTTCTTCCTAATTTTATCCTTTCTGCAAAGCAGAGGGAAAGCTCTTGAGACTGAATTCCTTGCTAAAACCAAACTCTATAAAGAGAATTGCCCCCACAAAGATGGTGTGAGAAAATTTTGAAATTGCACAGTACTGTCTGCCATAACGCAGATTCCCACTCGCAGCTTCTTCCCATCTGAAGGACTGATCATACTGCTAAATGTTTGCAATAGTAGCTATAAATCTACACATCCATTATATGACATACACACAGAAAATACTGAGTGAAGTAATTAAAAATAATAAGAACACCTGACAGCTGTTATAACCAGTAAAGAGATGAAGATAACTTATAATTTGCTAACAAATTTATTATTTCCAGGTACAACATATCAAAAAATTCAATAGAAAGAATTTTTATGTGTGTAGACCTTGTTTTTACAACTTTAAAACTTTAAGTAGCTGACACAGTGCCAACTTTTGGGGGTAAAGAAATCACCTGTCTTATTTCCAAGCTGACACAACATGTTTTAAGTAGATGAAGGCTCGGTTTCATTACATTAGCAGTGTCTCTAGGTGCTCTTTGATGCATCCCTCCCGTGCTTAGTAATTTAGTAACAGGTTGGAAATGAGCAGAGGGGTAAAATGAGACTCTGTTGCCAGAGCAACTACTGCATACCTCTAATTTTTGAATCAACAGACAGCAGAAGTTGATACTTTACCACAGAGTATGAAGAAATACCTTCCAAAATGTTCTATGAAAGCAAATATGTTTTGTTCAAGGAGTGGTACTTCCAAAAAACCGATTTCCTAAAGATAGCCCAGATCTGCTATTATTGACCTAAAATGCTAATAAGAAATATTTAGCTTTATTTTGACCAAAAATCTAGCCACATGCTCAAGTGCAAAGCGCAAGGACAAAATTCTCTCAGCCCAAAAAAGAGAAGCATTTTCCAGTGGTGTGGACACTGAAATTTTGCTCTGTGTGACAGAGAAAAATTAAGAACAACAACAAAATAACTTGGTTTCATCATTCAAGTGAGTACATAATACAGAAAAAAGTTAGAACAAAATGAGTGAGACAAGTAAGATTTCTGCCTTCTCAGTACTACAATAACCAGGACAAGCTAAGGCCAGACTGCCTCAAGACACTTGCCTGACTTACTCTTTCCTGGATGACTGGAGGCATTGTGCCCAACAATATTTCCTGTGAACAGTTTTGCTACGAGGAAAGTATTTTTTTATTGACCCAGAGGGAAAACAAAATGCTTCGCCCTCAATTTCCTGGTGGGTTCTAACAAAGTGAGCACAGATACGGAATGAGATCAGGTTGGATGGAATTGTGGCCTTGCTGTTTTATGATTTCTGCTTGGACTTTCTGTTCCTTGACTGCCATATCCTCCTAGCTCATGAAAGACTTGGACATTTCAGTTGGAAAAGTGAAGCCACTGTAGTGGAAATGCAAAGCCATCAGAGCAGGGACATTGTGCTAAGACAGCCTCTACCAAAGAGCTTCTCTTTCAGCACTGTGATGGAGCACACTTCAGTAATTGCATCCCATTGGATTTGCTCCACAGTACATTGGGATAAAGACTTTAATAACACAGGAAGCAGCATATTGATAATCTTTTGCCTGATTTTAAGTGCTGTTCTGCACTGACTTTTACCAAAATCCTTTTATTGTACAGAAAGCACCATATTTTAAGGGGTCAGAACAGTTGCAATATATTTAAACTCCATTTTTGCATATTTCATGTTCACTTAAAAGTGCATTACCATCAGTTCTGCTTCACAATCCAGTTACTCAGAAGTGAAATAGAGGTTTCCTGACAATCTACTGAATTACAGATTATGTTAAATGTGGACAAATTCTTTTTCTCTCACCTCTCATCTCCCCATCAGCTGGAACAATTTCCAGGACCTATAGCAGCTTCCATCAAAGACTGCCAGAATTTTGTCATTGCCTACATAGCAATTGAAAGCTATTTACTATGGGTATAAAATTCTGTCAGAGGCTTTTTGCTGCCACTGTGACTGCCTGTGCATGGAGTCATCTTTCCTCTTATCATCCCTTTGGTCTAAGCTACTCTGCTCCCTTTATAATCTGTGGCTGTACAGTGAAAACCTCAGAAAGAGCAGTTCATCACAGCTATTTAGACATGTATCTTAGCATGGGATGCAGGTCCCTGGAGAGGTATCTGTTTCTCCTCATCAATAAAAGACAACCCTCATTGCTTAGTTCAGACTCCATAGCCAGCTTTCAAATGATGGGGGTCAGTGGGAAGAATCCCACTCAAAACCTGATGGAAAAGGAGTCAAGGCCCTGCAGGGTCAATGGGAACAGACTCCAGACCCCAGCAGAACACCCAGAGCATTGCAAGCAACAGGCAAATGAATGACCTCTCTTGGGGGAGAGCTACAGCACTTTTCCAAGGGGTAAATCAGTTTTCCTCCCCCAAGGAAAATAATATATCACTAGGTAGTAGACTACGGGGAGATGGAGAGAGAGGACTGCTTAATCTCTGGTGTTTCTTTCAGGGCATGCTTACAAAAGAGTCCCTGCATGCTCTGTACATACATGTGATGCTCACAGTATAAATGGCAGCACACAGGGACATTCAGTGACAGCCTGAAAGAGCATGCACCAGGCAGTGGGAACCTACATGATGTGTGTTCTCATCAGTGCCACAGGTGGTCAAAGCAGACAGGACTTTCAAAGTCTTACAGCTGATGTAATTTTTTAAAATATCAGAACAGAAAACATGGAAATTTGACTCCATTCCCCTGCTCCCTGCACCCTCCCAGTTTAAACCTGTTCTGTACTGAACCAAATGCAGCTATTATGGCAGACTGGAGTCAGTTAAGGAGAATCCAGCCCCTGAGATTTAAAGCATTTGTGAAGAATTTTCAATTATTGCCTGTATCAGTCTGAGTGCTCTAAAGACCTGAACCAATCACAGAAAGGAAAACAAAGAACTACTCATTCAGATGATCCTTTCTGAAAACTGCATGAATTTGTCTGAGAATCTGCTTGCAACTTTTAATACATGGACTTAATATGTTAAGAACATAGCTTCTTCAAATTCCTTAAATTCAAGAAGGTTTTACTTTCAAGAATGGGATGCATGAGTAGCAATGTAGGAAGGCAAATGCTTCTTTAAGCATTAAACTGTTCTCCAAAGAGGAATTAAACCAAGATATTTACAGAGCATGTTTCATAACGTATCAATGGAGCAAAAAGAAAAAAAAAATCAGTGTTTTTAAGGACTTCTACTAAGGTGTTTCTGAACAGAGCAGCCACACTTGCTGTCTCACTGTCCCCAAGAATTGCTCTGCATGCAAACAGAGAAGCTGGACAAAAGGGACTCAACCATGGAAAATACTCAGTGAAACTTGTGGTTATTTATCAAAGGCAGGTATAACCAATGGGCAGTGAGTTAGCAATACTCAAAACTTTATCAAATTTGTCAAGAAACATATGCTAAATATTTTTAAAGCCAGCTGCATTCATAATTTATGTAGATAATTATTCTTTCTTATATATTTTATCTTATATATGTCATCTAGTTGCTTATTTGTATTTCAATGTTACTTTTTTTTTAAGATTCCAGCTACTAACAGCATCTCAATGACTGCATCACAATATCCTCTGACCTGCATCTGTGTGCTCAAGGGCTTAGTGTGGAACTGTGCAAATACCCACTAACCTACTCCCTATCTGTTTATCTTCATGGGAAACCAGATGCACAAGATGCCTCACAGTCTTCCTGAAGTGCAAATGTGCATCCTGCCTAATCAGGCTCCGTCAAGGACCTCACACCCCCTCACCAGTTTCTTGGAGGCCTTTGATATGTCAGTTGAACTATCTCAGTTGTTGTGAAGGCATCCCTGACAGTGACATTGCTATGTCCTCACACAGCAGGGCTTTCTAGGCAGTGCTCAGTCCATTCAAGCATTGAGGGAGGTAGTGACGACACCTCAAGTGAGTGAAAAAGGATCACACTCAGAGTCATGATGAAAATCTTTCATTTCTTTTTCTCAGACTCAGGGATACCTTCATAAAAACTGTAATCAATTGCAATTAAAAGATCTGTTTCTTGCTCCCAGTTCAGTGTAGGCTTGGACAAAAAATTAATTTCTTTTCTTTTGGGACTTGTTAGACCACAGATCCATCAAGACCAAGAGAAAAGGAGATCCATTCTGTAGAGAGGATGGTTCATCCATCTGCATTCAGCCACACCTGGGCAGTCTCTCTGAAAGTAATGGGTGGCACAGATGTCACTGTGAGTCTAATTTGACCTGTAAAACCTTAAATTCTGGTGATAATGTGCAACAAGGAAAGAAGCCAGCTGGAGCTAGAAGCAGTGGCAATTAGGAGTAAACATCTTTGCACTGGCAAAATAAACACAATTGATGTGAGAAATCAGTGAGAGACAAACATTGAAGCCCCTGATGTTACCCTGACAATCCTCTTTTCAGGGGAGAATGATTTTTTTTTAAAAAACTGCTCACAGATTTTCTTGCACGGAAATAATGCAAGTTCAAAACCAAAGGGTTTGATATAACCCATCAACAGGCACAGCTGGAAGACAGAGATCAGGATGAACTGAACAGCAGAGCCTGTATGACAGAGGAAAGAAAAGTGGTGAGAGATTTCAGCTTTAGTCAGAACAGAGTTTGGCAAAAATTCTGTTTCAGTTCTCTTCAATCATATGCTTGAGTAAGTTATTCACCCAGGCCAGTAACATCTGTTCAGGAAAGGGGCCAACTTTAAAATGTGTTTTTTCATCCCACAAAACAAAGTGTAATCTAAGCTATAAATATACATGTTTTTACTATGCTGGATAAAGTATATCATGAAGAAAAAAAAATCTTTAGGACTTTTTTTGTTTCCAGAGACATTACTCATCTGATCCTGGATCCTTTGCATATTCAGGAGGCTCACTGCTTTCAGCAGGAACCTTAGAACTGCAGGGATTTTCTCAGACTCAGAGATGTTCTTGCCCCTTATTAGATCAGAACCTCCCAGATCCATCCTCCACTGACACATTTTTCACATTGTGCCTAGTAAGAGCTGTTCAGTCTTTCTGACACATCACCACAGGCAAAAAAAACACTCCAAAAGCCCCATTGTCATCTGAAACTAGTGAAAAACTTCAAAATAATTCAAAATAAACAGAAAATAAGGCATTTTCCACTTTGGATTTTTTTGAGATGCTTGATGAGGTCAGTATATTTTAATGAGACACTTTCAAGCAGACACACACACAAAACAAATACTACAGTGCCTCTAAAAAACCCATTTTAAATTGATAGATGAGTGTCAGCTTTGAAGAACCTGACCATGCAGTGGCTTGATAGCACAGAAAGAAAGCAATCTGCAAGTTCAAGTCTGTTTCTTTTGGCAGCAGAAGGACTTGCTAATGGATTCATCATTTTCTGTTCAGCATGAGCATTAAACAAAAAAACATTTAGGGCTCTATTCATCTGAGTTTCCGGGTCTACACTTGCCAGCCATGGAGGCTCTGTGCCTTTGTGCTCAGAGCTCAGCTCTGACTCACATTTCCCAAGTTTGGAAATGAAGGCCCCACAAGACATGGGAATCACAGTGTCAATCCTTGTCCTCCCTTCTGTCCCTCTGCCTGCACTGGTGCAGCCCTTTGAGGTCCTGCTGACTCCACCACGAGTGAGGCCACTGGCCATCTTTTCCTGGTTTACTCATCCCCTAACAAGTTCTTAGATGCTGTCTGATGGCAGCAGATCCTGAAGTTGTCAGCCATGAAGAGCCACAGAAATGCACCCACCAGTTCAGAAGAAAACCCCTAGAAAATTAATTTCAATGAGAAAGAGGGAACTGGAAGTGCATTGAAGGAGGAGACTTCCAACAAGCAGGAAACATGGCATCAGAGAAAAAGGAAGAGGAAAAAAGGCATATTTAAAAGATTTGGCTTCCTAGGGAATGGATTTTTAGTGTAGAGGCTGTTAAACATGTTTGTACATTACTGTGCACACATGCAGGAACAAGGGAAAACACTGATACCAATAAACAGATCATGCACTTGGGACACTTCATCCACTCATTCAACCTTTGCCTTCTGCCTTTCCAAAAACATCTGAAATAAACAATGTGAAACTACAATACCTTGTCTTTACTATTTACTTTTTGCAGGGCACTCACATGGCATCTAATGTGCTTCAGATGAGTATTTTCTTTTAATGCATTGGAATCAGCAAGATGGGAATCTTTCTGATGGAAGGATGGAATAAAGAGAAAGGGTCTTACTGGAAACAATTTCACCATTTACTAGCAAAATACTAGTACAACAGCAAAATACTTGTACAACAGCAATAGTTCATGGCAGGGGCTAAAATTACAGCATTACACTGAAATATGTCATTAGGGTTGGCTTGTTGCTGTCATTTTTTCCTTTAAAAAATGTACTTTCTACAGAACAATTTATAAGAGATTTCAGACACCCAAAATGTTACTCTGACTCTACAGAATCATGTTTTAGATGTCTTGTTTCACTGATAGTTTCAACAAGGAATGCACAGAATGATCAAACCACATATAAGTAGCAGCAATTATTGGTATATTTGAGATGAGCACAGCACGAAGGATAAGTCTAAAGAAAGAATAAGACCCAAACACTAAGGGAGGAAAGAAAAAAAGAAAAGATTGAGCAAAAAGGCCTGAAAAGCAGGAAAGGACTAGCTGTCTGCAGGAAGCTTGTATTCTTGTGTGAGTGCAAGTGACCCAGTGTTGGCTGGAATGTTATCTCTATGTGATCTACAGCATTTTCCTCTTAACTGTAGCAACTGAAGAAGAGTGAATTAAAGTCTTAAAGAGAAAAAATCAATAAAGGAAAAAAAGGGAAAATATGACAGAAGAGCCTTTCAATGGCTGTATAAAATACCACTAAAATGATCATGGGGAGAAACCCCAAATTTCTGTGCTTGCAACAGAAATACCTTGCAGAAAAACCAACAACCCAAACACAAAAATGAGGGGTTTTTTCCTTTTGTTTTAAACTCTATTTGTCAGTGTGTTTCTCTATTGCATCACTAGGACCGACACATTAGGTCACAGTAGGGTTTTCACTGATGCTGCTAGCCCCCAGAGTAAACTTCTGCCTGTTCTTCCTTTACAATCTTGAGGTTTTAACCCAATTTATCTGTTGGAATAGACAATATTTAGCTAGAAACTCCAGTGGAAAAGTCCAAAGGATAATACCTGGCTCCTTGCAGCCTTGTCAAGCCATAAAGGTCAGTGGAAAGGTTTACTCCAACCACCCTTTCCTGCATTCGGTTTTATCTTTAATAGAGAAGTCCTGCTCTCTGTGCATCTGAGAGTCACCCTTTAATAAACCTTTGTAGGTTCCTTTGGTTTGAGCTGCACTAAACCCTGCTGTTCAGGCTCTTGCTATAAATCTGTAGCC
Source organism: Molothrus aeneus (assembly GCF_037042795.1). Lineage (NCBI taxonomy): Eukaryota > Metazoa > Chordata > Aves > Passeriformes > Icteridae > Molothrus > Molothrus aeneus. The sequence goes on from NC_089655.1 coordinate 18,006,063, forward strand.
CCTAAATAGAGCACCTCTCTTCTGAGAGACAAGGCTTTGTATACCTGCTGTCTGCAGCCAGCTGGAGTATTTCCCTTTTCCCTCCAGATTTGTCTTAACCATTTCCCCACCAGCTGCACGAAATGTGATATATCTTTCATTACAATGTGAAGATTAGGGTTTTTTTCCTTAATCAAGTTATGTGCCATTTATATTCTGCTGGGTGGTGAAGGTCCTTTTGCAAACTTGAGGCATATGAAGGAAATGTAGAAAGTCTTAGGTTCACCACAGCAGTTCCTATCACAGTAATCAAAATAAACAGACCGGTGTGTCCACGTGTTCCCAGCTCCCATCCCTGCCTGTAAGTTCAGGAGAGGCAAACCTTCCTAAAACTGATCATTTTTCAAGTCCTCAACTGAAAAATCAAATATTATTGCAGTAGAGTATACAGCTATAAAAATAACCTTCCACTTCCTTCTGTCTGCCAAAACACCATGGAAGAGCAAAAAGTCCTAGTCCAAGAGGACAACTAACTTTAGAAAAGGTAAACACATCCATGTGCATCTGGGAATCTCTGCCAAAACAAGAGCATCCTTTCTTAAATTCTAGGGAACAGACTTTTAACTATTTTTGAGGGTTGAAAATACAAGCTACTCAAAAAAAATAAGACCTGGAGCCACCTCTGTTTGTCATTGAGAGGAAACAAAAAAAAAGTGTCTGAGCAGCTTAAACAGAAGAAGGCTTTGTTTTTAAACAGAGAAAAAGAATAAATGACATTGCTTCTCAGCAATAATCTACCACCCACCACTGTATCTGTTCATGAGGAACTTTTCTATAAAATAAACAGATTTACAACAAGGTCCATCCAGTATCAATGGAGTAATTCCTGTCTTGATAACACCAGAACAGCACCACAGATCCACGAATGCCTGCTTGTGCCTAGAGGTAATTACCTCATCACCCATGATGTGCTGGGATTTACTCACTTCTGTGCCTATTTCTAACACAGGTAAAGGGACTTTCCACTCACTGCCCAAGGTCATACATCTGCTAAATGATTCCAGAATAGAATATGGCTCTCCATGCCACTTAATAACCCCTCAGAGTGTGATAATAGAAATTTGCCCACACAAAAAGAGAAATGTAGGAGCAAGAGGTAGAAATGAGAAAGCTGGTCTAAAAAAAAATAGGTGGTGTCAAGGGTGTCTCATGTGGCTTTTCAAAACCAACTGTTTAAATACACAAATACTGCTGTTCAAATTTCATCACTCTACAAAGCTTAAGGGTCAAAAGCAGGCCAAATATGAATCACAGGTCCCTATGATTTATCAGATGCCTGCATTACTGGGTGCTGAAAAATAGTGTGTGTTGTTTTCTTAATTCTTTCTCGTGCAATCTCTAGCACACCAGTATCATAAACTTAGTCAGTTTTCAATTTAAATTATGAAAGAAAGAAACATTTATTTGTATGTTATAAATAGGTGGATTATTTAATAGCGCTATCCACATTCTTTTAGGGTTTGGCTTGGAAATAGAGAAGTTCCCTAATGGAGCCAGGGTTTACATCTAATGTACATACACATTGCCCCTTAATAAATCTCATCTATTTTCCAAAATTGAGGTTAAAGAATCTGAAGGTAACTAAAAAAGGGGTAATTATTGTTAGGACTTGATTGTTCCTTGGACCTCAACTGCAGGTGCAATAATTTAATTTCATTAATTACCAAAGTAAATATAAGCAAAAAATCCAACAATATTACTGTCATGCAGCATCTAAAGAAAAATGCTAAGATTTTACAGTGTTGTGAATAAAGATAGGAAGTCTAAAATATGTTCAGTGAAAAATTTAAGCTGTTTTCATTAGTATTTGCCATGTCCTGCAGGTGGGAATGCTGCCAGCACCTGGTGTGGGAAGCAAAGGTCTAAAAGTAGAGGAGAAGACATTGTGGGGGCAAACTGTGCCAACAGGTGCAGGGTGATCCTTAGAGCTGGGTGCTGGGAATAGGAAAACAGACGACTGATGGATGCACTGGGCAGATGGAGGCAATGTCTTAATTACCCACTTTGTTTCAGACATTGGGAATATTAGTTCAATGGGAAAAATAAGTGTTAATTAGACCAGTTACCATAATTACATGTGATGGCAGCATGGCACCCCGGGAGTGTCTGTCACACAACCAAGCTGAAGGCTTTGTGGGATTGCTAGAGAGATCTTTCTCATCCCAAATGCTCTGGTAAATACTTAAGGAATAAGCCCTCCCCAGGATAACACCAAGTCAAATGAGATGTGTGGAGCATGTCTGGTACAAAGATTTCTCTGGTACTTGCACATCTGCCATTTGACAGCTAGCAAAGGAGTACAAGTCATTGCTGGTAGAGAACAGGTTTGCCATATATAATATTTGAACAAGTTAGGCAGGTTTTAACATGATCATTTAATATATCATGACAACTTAAGAGCAAAACAGTCACCACAGCAAGTGTTACATCAGATTTGAGGTGGCTGCTGGATACTGGCTACAGAAAAGTTGTCCCATAGAGAAACTCAGCTACTACTGACCTAGTAGTCAGGGATAAGACTGAGCTGGTATCAAGTCATAAATAAGTAAAACTGTCGAGATTTTTAAGCCAGCTATGTTTTCACATGGTGAAAAATTAAAATTCCGTATTTGAAAGCATATGTATTGCATTTATCAAGGAAGTCAGAAAGCTTCTCAAGACACTTTGATTTTGAGACAGCTTCCCAGTGCAAATAGTGCCAGGAATGAGCCTAAGAGCTTCAAAACAGAGATTGATATATCTACTAGTTTTCCATTTAAAAGTGGGAATTTCCCATTAAAAAGCAATTTGATTTTTATTTTCATAACAATTTTGTCTTTCTAGTTTTCACAGTGAATGCAGCAGATGGCTTCTCTCTTTGGTGGTGCCCAGAGCAGCCCAGTAAACCCCTGTGAGCTGAGGGAGAGGTCTGTCACCCAGTCAGGAGTACAGGAACTGAGAAACACCCATTGCACAAGAGGGAGTGAGAGCAGTCCTGAAGTTCCAGCTTTGCCTGGGATGTCAGAGCTGGTAGCTGGCACTGGGAGCCACACAAATTTGCATTTGGTCTTGGCCTGGTTTGGCAAGTATGTCATTGGAACTAGGACTTTCAATTTTTTAACAAATAAGAACATTCTGCTCAAACCATATCCTATTAAAATATTCCTTCCCATCGCCAAGAAAGGGTCTATGAAACTTTGAAGACATTTTGGGGTGGAGGAAGAATGGGAGGATGAATGAGAAGATGTGAGGAGTACTTCAGCACAGTGGAAAGTCAAAAAAGTGAAAGTATGGGAAGGGAGGGAAGGAAAACCATTTGAGACATGAGAAGATAATAGGGCAGCTACACTTGGGCAAAGAATTTGCCAGCACAGGTAGTGGTAATCAGGAAGGGAAGGTTTTTTCTCTTTTCTTCCACAGTGCTTTGATTCTTGAGTGCTCCATGTAGCATTTGAGGCCTGCAGCAGGATGACTTTGCAGATGCTGTATGCAGAAGATCCTGCCACAGGGGGATTGCCAGAGCAAAACTGAATTTACAGTCCACAGCAACTCCTTTAGTCAAGCCCAAACCGAATGTCTCCTCTTAAGGGCTGGATTTAGCTGGGAGCTCAAGAGCAGGACTCACGTCATAATCCTAGCATTGGTTCCCTAATCCCAATCAGCATCCTCAGGGAATCTTTCCAGTGAATTACTCTTTCTGGATCCCATCACCCAGCCAGAAGTAGGAATACAACTTAAATTAAGAGAAGAGTGATGCCTTCTAGCAATATGCTGACTCAGTAACAGTCTCCTTCTGTCCCCTGGCAGGGGAAACAACGCCAGCTGCAAAAGAAAGAACTAATAGAGATAAATGACCAGAGTCACACGCAGCCTTCTCAGTTGTCTTGTGAATGGTGGGACATGAACATCAGCATTGCACCCTCAATTGGCCAAGATGGAGCTGGGGCCTGGCTCTGCCCTGCCTGCACAGAGAGCCCTGCAGCAGCAGAGCAAGGTGGACACAGCCCTCTAAGTAGCCCAGCCAGTCAACATTAGTGAAGCTCTTGGTTTCTAAACACTGAGCTGCACCGAATTTGAATGCTCCACTGATGACTGAATTGGTTAGGAATACAACTGAACAGCAGGCTGAATACCCAGCGAGGTATTGTGGGTAATTAGAGATTAATTACAATCCCATAGTTTGTATCATGGTTCAGGGTCAGCACGGGGTCAGTGCACATGGCAAACTTAGAGAGCTGTGACTGGATGGATGACGCCAGCTCGGAGTGGCTCAGCAAAGTGAAGCGTACAGAAATGAGGAGCCAGCGAGGCTGGGGAGTGGACTCACAGCCAGGGCACTGGCGACAGCAGTGACACTGAGTTGTGGGGCCTGGAGGCACTGAGAAAATGTTAACAAGCAGCACAGAGAATACAGCTGCACTAACTATCCAACTGCAACCCTGACTTTTCCAATTAACCTTTTCCAGGCTTTCTAAGATTTGGGAAATCTGGGGCACTGTCCTGTTGTCAAAGAATGCTCTTAAAGAAAGAAAAGTAGTGAGGAAAACTGCCAAAAAGGGGAAAAAAAAGGAAAAGGGAAAAGAACCTCTGCCATTTTATATGGCCATTAAAATTTTATTTAAGGCTAAATCCAGAAAAATGTTTTGTCAGGCTGCAATGAGCTTTTTGGTAGACAGCATACATAGGAAATGCAGAATATACATGCTTGCACTTCAAAGCCCATTTATCATTAAAACCCTTCCCCTCCCATTGCCAAGAACAATTTGTCATATTTTTATCAACAATCAAGATATGCAAATAGCCTAAGACAGCTGAAAAGGCAAATCCATAACCCCAATATGCAAAATAGACAAGTGATAATGTAGTAGGTTGAAGATACAGAACAGAAGTGTTTGGTGGAGAGAGGAATAAATCAGTATAAAACTCCCAAGTGGTCATTTTTGGCAGTTAATTATTTGCAGGAAGTTTTTCTCCTTTAAATAAACCAATTTTTTTTTTAAAGATCATTAAAGTAAAAAGCGAGCCTGTGGCATTCAGAGGAGGGTGAAGAGGAGACTGGTTCTTGCAAGGGCCAGCTGGTACGTGGAGGATATACCCGGCCTCTTGTGTGCCCCCAGCCGTATCTGCAGGTGGCTCCTGCCGCTGGGCCTTACTGAATGAGGATCTGTGTAAATTCCCAAACATATGAACATCAGTTCCTTTCTGTACAACAAGGGAGTATTTTCCCTTCTGCCTGGATTTGATTTCCAGAGGCATCTGTGCAGTTGCCCAATTCCTGCCTAGTGCTAGGAAGCATTTCAAATTATTCTTCTTAATTTCAAGGGTGGCGGTAATATTTACGCTATTTCAATAATAGATTAAAACATTCTTCATTTTCTTTTTCAGGTCTGGTCTCTGGATATAAGGTTCTTTAGAAGTGTAAAGTTCATGATTGCATAGACAAAATAATACTGTTTTGGGTTTTTTTTTGTAATTTGCATCCATACATATCAGACCTTTTAAATACAAAAGCACCTCTAGAATTACCTCTGTTGGCAAATGAAAACAGGATAAATGAAGTGAATTAACCTCAGTAGTGCAAGAGGCAGGAGCAGAAATGAGATCATTATCAGTCATGACTCCTCACCGAATATCCTTGCACCAAGCCCCAAGGATAACAATCCATAAGAAGCATCATCATTTTTACCTAAGCAATATGCTCAGGATTATCTTAGGGTTCTTCTTAAAATAAATAAATCAGAGAAATGAGCCTATAAATCCCTGAGTGAAGAGAGGTGGGAATGGCCAGAGCAGTTGACTGCAGGAGCAGGAATGTGGAAGAAGAAAGAATAAAGAGCAGTTCACCTGTCCAGAGGGTTGGGAAGCCCAAACCTCCCAAGGGAGAGAGTGGACAGTTGGAGGGAGCAGCACGGTGGGTGCAGAAGGAGAAATGTTCAAACACAGCAGTTTGAAGACCAGAAGAGGCAGTGATAGCAGCCTGTCCAGCACTTTCCCACTTGCTTGAGTCAGCTATCCCCTGAGCATGCAGGGATCCCACTTTTCAAGAACCAGCAATGTTTTCTGCAGTCTGTACTCTGCACAAATGCTACACAGTTTACACAAAGGGATTTCATGCTATAAAATAAGTAGTATTTGAATATCTCAGCTAAAAGTACCAGTCCACCCTTTCAGTTGTATCAGATGAGCATCACTGCTATTCTGTGTGTTATATTTATGAGGCTTTCTCTTACACTTTCCTTAATAACAGATGATTTTGTGTTGTTTCATCCCAGGGTTACCAAGTCCCACAGAGCCATTACAGTGCAAAATCAAAGAGCTTCTGTGTTTAAAATTCCAAAAATGAATAAAAAGTATACAAAGTGCAATCTGAAATGCTTCCTGTAAAAATGCCTATTTTCCAGTAGTGTATAAATATGCTTGGACATGTAAACATCTTACCCATGGCTCTGGGAATTGGGGGATTTCCTGGTACTGAGCACTAATGCTGAGTGCTTTAATGCTTAGTGAGAGTGCCTGACCTGCCTCTGCCAAAGGATTAAACCCAATGCCACATTTCTGCTTACATACAGCACTGAGCTGGGATGGGAGTGAGGGGTGATGGGTTAAAGAGATGCTGGAGAGATATCACTCTCCAGTCCCTTCCATTATATCCGAAATTAATTTATGGTTAAAGAGAATTTCATGGCTGAGATGGTGATGATCTCTCTCCAAAGATCACTGCAGGTTGTCCTTTTGTATTTCATTGTCATGTCACTGCATTCGAAGTTCAAACAAAGCAATGTCAGTCACAGAGACAGATGTGAGCACACCTTGGGCATACACAGACATAAATGGCACATAAAATTTGCATTTTTATGTTACACTGCTTTAATAGATTAAAAATAAGGACTGTCTGGGTCTATCAAACCTCCTAGATTTGGAAAGAACAGGTCCATACTAAAGCCTAATAACTTTGCATTGCATCCATATGCAAAAAGCTGTCTTACTTTCTTTAAAAACACAGAATTATGCAGTTAACTGTAAACCTCTTGCCACACAAGACAGAAAGAAAATCTGACTTATAACTGTTAGCAATTATAATAGGAGTAATTTTCATTTGTGAATAACAATTACTTCATATGAAATATGTTTACTGTTGTCTTCAATTTCCCTCTAATGTAGCCAGCTGCCTACATTACACCTGCACAGGAATCCAGCCCTGGTTCATTCTGGGAGCCACCTTGGGAAAGGTGTATTTTTGGCCTGATCCCAGTGCACAGTTGAAGCTGAATTCCATGCTGGATTTAAACATATTCATTGTATACAAACATGAACTGTTTTGACTAATCCATTTCCTTGATTTCAGGGATGGTGAGACAGTTTGCTCACAAAAAAGAACAATTCTTGCAAGTGTTTGCCTTTACCCAGAAGTGATTCTCCAGGGAATCAAGAGAATAAAGGTTGCAGAGATCTGCCATTTCTTCTATAGCTTTTTGTTCTTTTCATGCAAACCTTGCCAGATATAACAGCAAGAAAAAAGAGCCAAAATGTTTGTTGCACTGAAATAAATAAAAAAATACCACTGGTGCCCAGATTCTGCCCTGATTTTCAAGAAAAAATTGAGAATATCCTCAGAGAAAGATTTATCCTGCACTAGAGGCTGACAATGAATTACCAGAATTTAAGCAACAGCAAGAGGATGGTGTCTTGGAACAGACATTCACTGCAGTTCAAGTATGTAAAGAGTATTTGTAGAGTAATGGACAACTGCTTGTAATTTTCCACTGATTTTCCATGATTTTCAATAGAACTGTGCATTTGAAAGCTGTGAAAGGACACAGCCTTTTGCAAGCTCTCTATCAGCTGATGACAGAGCTGCATTTTCCCTTAATTTCTCTTGAGATACCACTGTTGGCCCTGCAGCCAAACTTGTGGCTGAAACATTTCTCATTCCCAGATCAGCACCTAAATATAAAAGCCAACAGAACAACATGACAAAACTGGCCATATGTCATCATTTCCCCAAAATGATCATTGATCTGTGTCTCTGTAGAAGTTCCAAAGGCAGAGCAGGCTCCTGGTGAGCACAGAGCCCTAAGCCTGTGTTCAGACATGGAAATCTTCAGAGGGAAAACAAAGCCCAAAGTCAGACCAGGCTGACTGTACAGCTGATATGGGAGAGCAAAAGCCAGGGAAGGAAGGCACCTCCTATTCTAAGGTCTCAACAAAGGAATCAGAACAATTTCATTAAAAAGCAAAGAGGATTAGCTGTGCCACACCTTGGGAGCTGGAGACAACCAACCAAACTGGCACAGCACTGCAGAGCACCCTGGCATTGGGTTCTGACAACTCACTCCATCCAGGTCTTACACACAGAGAGCTGCAGGAGTTGCTTGCATGGGCTCTTCCTCTTCCACAGACCTCATCATAGACTTTTCTGCCATTTTAACTGTTGTAAAGATTATCATCCCAATGTAGTCTTCTCAGATTAGAACAGGTATTGATTGTTTTGAAATGTGAACTTTTTGATGCAATTTGAAATTTCCCAGAGAGTGGAAATTCTGATTATCATTAGGTTCTGTATGACAAAGGGCAAATGGGTTAAAAGGAAGAGAAAGGCACAGCTAAGAATTGGATAAAACAAATAGAGAAAACACACCAAAATGTATGTCTTGGACACCTTTCTTAAAAAGAAACTCATTGTACCAGGAAAAGTTGTTTCAGTCATGAAACCAAAAGTTAAAAGAATGTGCGGTTGGAAAATTCTCTGAACCCTATTTAGTGCCTTCTGCTAGAGACTTGTTCTTGTTTTGAATTCCTACTCCCATGCAAGGTGAACCAGTGTATTTTTATCATGTATACATGATTACATTGATATATTATTAAAACAAGCTAATCACTACAGTGGAAAAAGTTAATATAAAATAATTAATAAATCATTTGAAAGTAAGGAGCATATCCATATTTTACCATCCCTCATTCAACTACCACTAATAAACTTTATTAATCATCACTGTTGATCAGCCAGTGGCTAACCACTGTGTTACTTGAGACTTCCCAGACCATATTTCAGAAATTTAAGAAAGACAACTCATGTTTCATGGAAGTAATTAGACAGGCCGAGTGGCTAATTATCTGGGAACATTGCAAGAATGATTGACTGTCATTTGCTTACTATGAGATGAGGTATATTTTTTCCAGAAATATATCTTGATGTTGCATTTATACAAAAGATCAGGCAGACACATTCACAGAGAGGTGAGAGCAGCAGTGATCAGCACAGTGATCCCAAGCAAGTGGAAGTCCTGGTGGAAGCATCTGGATTTGAGTCTATCCAACACTATTAGCAGCATTTACAATTCCATCATAGCAACCTTGCCATTCACATTTCCACACATCCTTGCACCATCCCAACCTTGCTTCCTGGTGTTTGCGCCACTAATTTCAACAGGGATAGGTTTCTAATCCAGTAAATGCTAAAAGAGGAAAGATCATCAATGGCAGGTCTTCCAGGGGAAATCAAAGAGGAGAGAACTGATGGATTCTCTGTTCTCATTGGTGGGTTAGAGCCCTTTGGCATTGTGATGGAGTCATGACTTCTGGGATGACACCTTAGCACACAGAGACAGATTTGGGTTTAAACTAAAATTTGCCTCAACACATTTGGGAATTGTAACCACCTCTTCATTCATATAATTTAATATAAGTGACATCCTTGATGGAAAGTCAGCAAAGTCTTAAACATTTGAAGGAGTTTTTAGCCAACAGTAAAACAATCACATACTTTTCTTAGTCAGGTGTGTATTTATTACAAACTCCTGAAACTCAGTTTGGTAACTTCATAGCTAAACCAACTCCCTTTGGAATTTTTTTTTAATAATTTCAAGGCAGCTTGGTTAGAAGCATTGGAGAACAGCTTGCTGTCTGATATTACTTTCTACTTCATTTTTGCAGGTGGCATACCAGCACAAAAAAAAAAAATCAGACCAAATCACTCTTCCATCTGCTTCTGTCTTTGGGAGGCATTTAAGCAGAACTTATTTTAATCTTTCTATATGAGTGACAATTTTTGAGTGGGAGAATGGCATACAGTACCAGTTCACAATTCTTTAATGGCCAATTGAGAAATTAGAGAAAAATCATGATCTCTGAAAGAATTCCTGCTCCAATAAGATTAATACTGCAAACACTAATGACTTTCTTATTATCATTTCTGTATGACAGAAGCATCAAGTGACATTACTTAACAGGCAAAAATCACTGACAGCTGCCATCCTTAATCCCAATTCAGGCCTGCTCTAGGCAAATCTTACATTCTTATTATTGAGAATTTGATTGAATAAAGGCAAGGTCAGCACTTTCAGCATAGTCACAAGACAACTCATTTTTCACTTATCATTTTATGTTTGTGTATGAACTACCCACATTATTAAAAGATGAAAAAGTTTATGAAGAACAGACAGTTTCATGGAACTCTGTGGTTATGATACTGCTGTTTGTCAGGAGTAATTTTATTTACTGTTCTTATCAACACAGTATTGTGCTGATGGACAAATTTACAATCCAAACAGAGAAGTTCAGAATACAGGAATAGAGGAGGTCACACAAACTTACAGACAAACCAGAAACCCATCAGTAGCAGGGTCAATTCTCATGGTTGTGAATTTGCACTCCAAAGGGGTTAAGAGTCTGTGAACTTCGTTGATGCTGGTGAAGTTCACTCTAAAAGCACAGGTGACAAACACCTTTTTGTAAGATTTTAATGAAAACCAAAATAGTTTCATGTATTTTACTTTTGCATGTACAGTTTTTGGGTGACTGCATGGACAGAGAAGTACAACTGTCATGGACATTACTATTCTGTGCTCATTAGATGTGTATTTTTAATGATAAAAAGTAGAAAAGGGATTCTTTTAATTTAATTTTGAAAGAAAGCTGCACACCTGTTTTTTTCTAAACAAATACTTAAAAAAATGAAACAAACTACTAAGTTCACAAAATTTACATATTCAATTACCAGTCTTTTCCTTGATGGTCAAATAAATCAGTTTTTTGTTCAACCTCTCATAACTGTCATGCCAGTGCAAGTACAAAATGTACTTATCTACTGGCAAATGCTCATGCCAGTTTAGTAAGGCTGAGTGATTCATTTGCACTGTGGTATTCATGTACTATAGATAGGCTTCATAAAACCTGCAATGATTATAGTTAAGAAAAGTGAGCTCCAGTGACATGAAAATACACTGAGGGTACAATTAGAGACTAGGTATTGGATGAGTAATGAATATGAAGCTAATTAAAATTCTACTACTAACCAAAAAATGGCTGCTAAAGTGTGATTCAGTGCTCCTAATCATTCTTTAAAATATTATTACTGTTCATGTAAATAAATCCTTTGGCAGCTCATCACCTACTTTATATAATGGGATACATTTTAGTCCTTAGAAACTTATGGGTGTTTTACCCAGTTTCTAAAGGCCAGACATAATTTGGCAGAATGGACACTTAAGAGAACTCTAAATACCTATTTCTGAATATTTGCTAATCATTTATTCTTCTTACATATGTCATTGCAGCTGAATTAACTGAGCTTGTGACTGGGCAACTAAACGTAAGCCAACAATTTATTGGGCAGACTTTTGCCATCATTTTCTCTTTAAAAGGTTTGATGGCTATTAAACCTGGACATACAGGTCACATCATGTAGCTCTGAAAACTTTCCCAGACAGGTGAGAAAATCCAGAGGTGAAAGTACCTCCTTGCATGGTGGACTCTGTCCAAAACATCCTTAGTGAGCTTAGAAGGATGATACACTCTATTCTTCCATCCCCTATCTGTACTTCATGCACACATGGTGAAGGAGTAAATCATAACACCATGGTTAAGGGCTGTAATGTCCTAGCAACACATTTTTCAAGCTTGGAGGGTCGTACTTTTGTTTTCCATTTCAAAATTAATTTCTGTATACATTTCTCAACACATTTTTCATGTCAGTTTTTTTGCAAGCATTTCTTCCACAAATAAAGGGTCATTGAATTAGGAAACAAATAATGAAACTCAGATACCAATTTGCATTTGAACACTCTGACTTCTCAAACTGTTAGTTAGCCTTGGTGTCTAACTCAGGGCAGAGCTGACTCACGGTGTCTGCTCCCACGCAGATGTACCTTAGGAAACGAGAACAAGAATTACAAGATGAAACAGAGCAGCCTGCAGAAGTCTCCAGAAGTCTCCAGAAGTCAAGTGGAGTGACTGCATGTCAGGGCTCACTTCAGCAAAAGCTAATTCAGGTCCTGTTTGAGGCTTATACCTTAGGGTTGGACATTTCATCAGGCAGAAAAGCTGCCTTAGACCTCCATGCAATGCTACAGCCAGGGTAGAGGAGTCACGTCAGGCACAGCTCTGCATTTCTAATCCTCTCCTAACTAATAATTAGTGTTCTACCTTGGACAGGCACAGGATTACCTTGGAAAACAGGAAACAAAGCAAGAAGCATTACTCAAGCAAGTCCAGGTGTTACCCATGGTACCTGGAGGGCATACATGCATGACAGTTTTCACAAAACTGTTTCACAAACACTCCAGAGCCACTGATCTTAGTCTATCTTTGACTTATTCACAGGTATAAAGGCAACCCTGGATAGTCTGAAGTCAAAGGAGACCCGAATGTCTGGACCCACCTCTGCCCTGTAACTTCTGAGCCTTCCAGGATTGTCTCCTAATGCAGAACTGGTGATTATTATACCATGGATTCACCAGCACATCTTCTGGTGTCAAAAGTGAATCTCACCTCTGCAAAACTGCAGAGAGCCACATTTGGAGCAGGAATTAGGGTTGAGTAGGTGAATGCAACAACCAAGAATTTTCTTTCCTTCTGTTTCCGTTATCTAAGAAAGGGACAAAGAATAAAACCAGACACTGGTCTTTTGCTAGACTGGTTATTTTTACATACTGCAATAGATTGCAGTGTTTGCTGAGAAAAATATAAGTAGAGAAGTTTAATTTCATAAGCATGATTGGTTTAATTTTGCCAAACTAGCAAGGATTCTTTGGCCCAGTCCTTCATTTCCTGCTGAATATACCATCTCATAATAATTTAAATTTGCTAAGAACTATTTGGTGAAAATCAAACACTTGAATTTCTGCTCACCTTGCCAGTTGCCATGCCCTTTGCCAATAACAAAAGGTTTTAAGATAGAAACTGGACTATTTAACCTTCATTAATCATTCATACTGTTCAAACACATCATCCAGTAACTGAAGAGGGGTTAATGGTAGCTAACTTGAGGCTGTTGTCAAAAGTAGGTTTAACTTTCTATGAACTCACTGGACACAAAGAATGCACCCTGCTCACTATTCTGAATGTCACCAGCTCACAGCAAACTGATGACTACTAATGGTAATTAAATACCTCTGCAGCTATTTGTACCAATAACAAAGAGTTACTGTCAGAACTTGAATGAGGTCCATCTGCCCATTTTTAAAGAATGTTAACATTCTGTAGATGATAAAGCAGACAGCAACCCAAAAAGGGGAGACAAAATCAAACTTCTATTACAGTCCCCTTTCTGGACTTGCTCTGGATTCCCAAATGTTTCTCCTCAAAGACAGAATCTTAAGAGTAAAATTTGCCTATAGATCCACTTTTCCACCGTGGATTACCCTACTATTTCCTTTTATCAGAAACTGTAAATCCTCAGTTCCAGTGAGGTGATGGGGAAGGGCCATTTTACCACTGCTCTGTCCACCCCCACTTCACCATGGACATGGAACTTGGTGTCAGCTAGATTTTAAGAAAGGATGGAAACTACTTTAATAGTTAAGAGTTACTTTTCTTGGTAGACTCAGACTGTGCAGGGGTCAACTGTGTGTATTTGCAAAGACAGCACAAAGGTTCTTCCAAATCAGTCCAGTACAGTTTTACTAATGTGCTTGACTCTCATGATGTTTGTGAGCAGGTATGGAAAAGAAATTTTCTTCTCTGCACCCTAATTATGGTATGCATTTTTCTAAAATCGAACACCCTAGGCTTTACACTCCGTTCAGGAGAATTATTTAGACTGAACCCTTCTGGGTTTGTCCAGTTAATTTCATTTGCAGATAGATTAAATGTTCAACTATTTAGTGACTTCCCTTATTTATTCAGGAGGCAGTCCCCACACAGCAGGCAAAGCTTTGATCAAGCTGGCCTGTTACCCACTGCAGAATAAACACTTTATCCAAGTGTCTGCTTGGTGGTAGTAGCTAGGGAGTAGTAGTAGTAGTCAAAATTTCTGCAGTTATTTACTGTATTTATTGACTCACAGTTCATAACAGGTAAATTTATGCTAATGAGAGAAAAACCTTTGCTCCATCTGACACATCAACAGCCCTACAGTGCATCAGCAGTACCTCAATAGCAGGTTTCTCTCTGTTGGGGAAATATTCTCACTCTCTGTAACCATGTCCACATCTAGCACCAAGACAGCTGCCTATGGCCCACCACTGCCACATCTCCAATACATTTGTGATGCCCAATCTGAAAAGACAGATTTTTTATTTTCTCTATAGGGTCACCTTGGCAGATTACTGTATCAATCCAATAGAGTACTGAAAGTACACACTTATTACTACCATTTTACAAATAGTGTATCAGACTCCTTAAGGTTTTTTACTGTAGCAAATAATACTACTGGTTGCAATTAAATTTTCAGCTTTCAGCCAAAATTAGGAACTGTGAAAACACTGGTTCTGATTGCAAGATTTTCCTATTTTCAAAAGGAAGGAACAGCATTGCTATCATCACTTTAGATATTCTTCACATTTCTTAAGCTTCTGCCTTGTTATTAAATAATTACTCATACTTATTGCTATATTTGAGAAATGGTTACGATTTTTTTTCCTGAATTAAAATGATTAAATTAGAATAATAAATGAAATTATGCTCTGGAGCAGGGAAAGGCAAGGACAATTTAGAGATAAAATTCTCATCTTTTCTAGCATCCTTTTGAATGTCCCAGATAAAAACCCCAACTTTTCTTAGGTCTTAATTCAGGCAGGCTCTAAACATGTGCCACATAATAGTCCCGCTGTCCTGGAGAAGTGAAGCTCTCAGAGATCAGCAGAGCTCCCATGTGCCCATAGCCATCTAATTTGCTGCTGGTCTTGCTAGATCAGGAACTGATGTGATGTCTGAAATATTCTGTCTGCATTTGCATCTACTGCTGGTGCTAAATGATGCACCTGTGTGATGGCTGAGGCTATTACTGAGTCGTGCCTGTACAACACCATAATCCTGTGCATGTGGTCAGAGGGATGTTTACAGGTCCTGGAGCACAGATGTTCCTCTGTACCCATGGCTGCTTGTACAGATGTGTGCTTCCTTCCACCAAAATCTGCAAAACACGTCTGAGCTGATGACATTCTCAAACAGTTTCTGAAAGTCCATTTTGACCACTAGGAGCACAGCAATCTCCCAAAAGTCCTAGTGCAAGCACATACTCAAAACATTACCAATTTCATACTGCCTTGTAAAATTCAATTTCTTTCCTTAGAGGTAGCAAAGTTTCTTTTATAAACAGATCAGAAATTCCAGGATCACTCAGTGCAAATCTTTTTGTTGTGACAAATTTGTTTAAAAGCAGCTTTTGGGGACAACACTTGGATCTACACTAATTCTAGCAAAATTAGTATAGTACATCCCCATCCCACCAGAAAACTGGCAGAAGTCATGTAGCTAACATTACACTGCTGTTAGACTGTGTATCCACAAAAGCTGTTTTAATTTACCTGAACTGATTTGAAGTAAACTGATGCAATTTCCAAGTGTTGATTGCTCTGATGGAAAGAAGGGATGTTTAAGGGGAAGGGAAAATGGGCCACTGACTTCACAGACCACTGATTCTGCAGCACACTTTCTTCACTACTGTTTGTGTTTGACTGTTATGCTGCATATTTTTAACAGAAGTGCAGAAATATAGAAAATAATGAGATTTTTGGCTGTTCTAGTGCAGTGTTCAGCCACATAGCCATCCAGATTCTTGGGGAGGAAAGCAGCTGTGGCCTAACTGGGTGTCACTGACCTTCAAGGACTGACTTTAAAGATTTCATCCTCATCTCTTTTTCAGAGAACAGCCCCCTCTCCTTTGCTTGCTGTGGCAAAGGTGTTAGACAGGCTGTAACAGACCCACAGCCTCCCAGCACTTCACAGCTCTCACTGTACTGCACACTGAGACTACCCAGGATTTTGGAGACATGAGCTGGTGAGCTCAGACCCCACTACTTCAAAAAAGACCCCCAGGCACTAGAACTAAAGGAGAATAGCACTTCACATGAATTGAAGCACAGCTGACTTTCCACACAGGGAAGAGCAAAATTATTTTTTAAAAAGTTAACTGAACTTTTTGAACATCACCAACGGTTCATCTTTGAGATCACACTGAGCTCCCTGTGAAGATCTGGGCAGCCTCATATCCTGGCTGGCAGTGTTGCAGTGAGTCATTACTAAGCAGATAATGATCCAAAAGGGGGAGTGAACCTCTCCTGTGCTGACGAAAGGACGCGTGTTGGGATGTCAGACATAGGTGCTACACGTCAGGCCTGTCTGAGCCTGCAGCTCCAGAGTCAGATAAACCATGGCCTTACTGAGCCCTCGGAGCAAACACCACAAACTGCTCACTGCCTTCCCTGTGTGCCCAAAAGCTGATGTGTGAAGGACACTTCTTGTCAAATGAGAGGGGGAAGCAAACCTCTACAAATATCAGAGGATTCGTCTCTCCTCAGGTCTGCAACCTTTCCCTGAAGAGAGGCTAAAAATCAGCATTCCAGAAGATTAAAGCTGCAGGGTTCCTCTGTTACCTCCTCCTTGAGGAACCAATCATATCAAATTTACACATTGATTAACCAACTCAAATATTGCATGGGTAGCCTGTGAAGCTCTGATAAAGGCATCCACCAGGCAGACACAAGGCAGCCAAATGAAGTTACAGAACTTCTGTAGTGAATGATTTCTCTCTGTGATTAGATTGATTAATGTGCTGGTAAGCATTTGTTTCGTTAAGTACAAACTGCAACAAACTGTTGATATGTCTGCAGGATGTGTATTCACAGTGCTACTGAATGGGTTTTGAAGCTCATTTGTGAAGTTGTCAGGCTCAATACAGATAAACAATGCGTTTGATATTGTTTTTGTGGGGAGAGATTTGCAAATTACATTGTTCATCCATCTCTGAAGGGAAGAAGCATTTATTGTCTAAGAAAAGTGAACTTGTTAGATGACGTGTTTTGAAGATCAAGTGCAAGTGCACAATATTTTTCTCTAGTGAATGTTGAAACTGCTTCCTCTGCTCTGGGAAAAATAAGTAAATATTTCTCTAAAATAGCAAGAAGAAGCTCATTATGATCACACAGCTTACATGAGCCTTGTATGTTCACACTTCTTTCTGTCTCACTCTGCTCACAAGGTTGTAGTTTGCTTCTTAAATTCTTCAGAACATCAAGATGCAATTTATTGCTGTTTAAATTGCACGTGACAGTTCAAACAATGTCCCCACACTTTACTAGAATTGCCATAACATATTAAACCCAAGTATCTAACTTGATCCTGTAATGAAACACCTAAAATTTATGAGATCAGTTTATATTATTTTCTTTGCTCTTTTGTGCACATGAACAGAGATACACAGTGCTAAGGAACTCCCTGTCACCTTTCTTTCAGTTTGTTCAACTCTTCAGAAATTCAGATACTGTCATTTGTCATCACTGATATTGTTATTCTACTGATAGCATATTTGAGGCTGGATGGGGACTTCAGAAAGTCATTTTGACTGTGTACATGTCCTGTGCACCTGGAATCACCTCCCCTTTTCCCAACTATTTTACTTGGTCTGATCAAAGGTGTTATCCATCCCTAGACTCCTTGTTTCTCTGATACCCTTAGACTAAGAGTATGACATAAATGTAGCCCTACAGATAATTTCACTTTCAAAGCTTGTACTCAAATACCTAAGCTCTTAATGGTGCAATAGACCACCTCACAGACATCTCCAAGAAGAATATTATTTGAAGAACATCTTAAAAAACATTTGCAAAAATACATTCCTTATTTGTCAAAGGTGAGATGAGATACATGTGAGAACTACCAGCAAATTAACAAATTCCATGGTTCAACATCTCTTGTCATAGTCCCATCACACAGTACATGGACATGGTCTGTCCACAGGTGCAAAGTTGCACTGGTGCCACTACTGAGCATACTCACTATCTTAATTTCTGAACAACTCCCCTGACAGCCAAATGGCATTTTTTCCTCAAAATGTATATGCAACTAATACCAGTCATGCAGAAATCAATGCTGAAGAAGACATAACACCATAGACATTTATCAGCTGTGTTTATAGTTCACATTCTCCTTGTAGAAAGAGCTGACCTTATATATAAAGGAAAATAATCGAGGTCATGCGCATCACAGACAACAGCAATAAAGCTTTTCCTGCCTGTTTGTTCTCTGTGTCATTATTAGAGTATTTGCAAATAGCTATGGAATTCTAGCACCTTGAGTTACTCAATGAACCTGCAGAGACATTAGTGGTGGAGTCACATCACCTAACTTGAAGTCCATAATTCAGTCAGATAATCTCAGTTATCCCTTTAAAATCACAGGCTTCTCTGCAGAATAAAGCAAGGCACTGATGTCCTGCTGCATAGGGTCAGCCAGAAACTTCTCTGCTCTGACTGTAAAGGAGATATAAAGTGACTAAGCCAGCTGAGAGAGGTGCCTAAAGCTGAGGTATAAATACCTCCCCTAGGATGGGTATTTTTAGAAATGGGTTGCTAGAACTATTAATTCTAAAAATAAAAATTACTGCTTTACAGTTCATATTGCTACTTGCTATATAGTTTATAAGATATTTCTGCTTTGACCCTCAGGTTTTACTGGAGGTTGCTTTTTTTTCCTACAGGTAAGAATTTTCTCCTTCCTAAGTCTGTCCCAAATTTTTCTGCAAATTAAGATGAAGAGCTCTTGAGCTGCAGAAATAAATATTGGGTAGAAGAAATTCAAAGGGCCTTGTATAGTTTGCAAAGAAAGAAATGTACATCTCCTTACACCAGCCAGCACTGAAGAAAACCTTCTCAGAGAGAAACAAATCTTGAGTGATGCAGACTAGAACAGAGACACCTCTGTGTAATGCACAGGTTCACTGACATGCACTGCAGCAGGGATGTGTCAGAGGAAATCCATAAGAAAAGAGTGCTTTTTCCTCTGCCTGTTTCCATTCAAGTCGTGAGATTGTGGGGACCAGGATGTGGAAGGGAGGAAATACTGTTATTCCACATTACAGACACAAAGCCAAGTGAAAAATCCACATTACAGGCAGCACTGCACCTTGGAGACAGAAGCTCTTGGCTCTAATTATTGGATCACTCTCCTCTGGATTCTCCTGGACCTCCATCTGCCCTTGCACAGTCACACTCAATAAATAGCACACACTAAAACAACCTGTACATGGCAGGCCTTACAGCCTTTGCTTTCTCTGCAGAGAGAATGACCCTAAAAACAGCAAAAAAAGAAATGTGCCAGGCCTGCTTCTACCCTGGCTGAAATGGAATGGTAAAGCAGGGAAGCATTCCTACATGTAGTTTAAGGAGCCCAGGGGATTACTGGGCCTTCTAAACAACACCCCTGGCAATTTCTCAAGCACAGTGAGCATGACCACTACTCAGAGCTTTGTGCATAAGCCCACACCAAGAATGAGTTGGTCGTGTTTCTGACATGACTGGTGCTTTGGAGGGATCCTTGAATACAGCTATGTCTCTTGTTGGTTAATGAGGGCTTTGAAAAATTGCTCATCTTGGCCAGCACAAAAACAAGCATTCATGGAATGGAAACCTTCCCCCTTTAACTGAAAAGCTCTATGTAAGCAAAAGGTTGCTTCGTGTTTGACACTGTTTAGCAAAGCGTGGCAATGAGTGAAGTCTCCTGCCCCTTTACAGAGCTTGGTATTTAGATGCATTCTCTTTTGTGCTAAAAATAACAAAGGCAGTATTTGGAAGAAATCAGAATAGATGAGCTGATACATTATTGATAGAAGTTTCAAGCAGCCTGCCACTCTGTTTTGTTGTGTGGTTGAAGCTCAATTTTTAATGAAGCAACCTATGAAAATCTGATGGGGTGAAAAACATGACCTCTAAATGATACTGTACACAGAAGTTCCCATCAGATAGCTGAACTGCCCTCTTTCACATCCCATCAGAGATTTACCTCAACTTGACCCTATGGTTTACAGGCAAGAGAGACAATACCCTGACTCAGACAGGAAAGGTGGCATTAGAGGGGTGCACAACTCTGAAAGAGAACTAAACAAACTGGCCTTTTCTCCTATTGTGAGGAGCTTCCATCATGTGCATACTGACTAATGCTCCATCCTGCTAGAAACACACCTCCAATTTGTTGAGAACGTGTTTAGTAAAACATTGTTTGTACAGAAAAATCCATGGGAATCACAACATTAAGTGCACCAGGAGCAGAACAGCACGACAAGGAGGTACACTGAATACCCAGAAAATACAAGCAGAAACAGGTTTAAAAACATATAAGCATAGGATTAACAGAAGCCAGTCCTGGAGCATTTTTTCTTTATGATGTAAGGATGGAGAATTTAGACAACTGGGGGTTTTTTGTAAGGAGTTAAGTCTTCTGTCTAAAATAACTATTCTACTATCATTTTGACTTATTCCTTATTCCCTACAGTTGTGATAACATCCTCAAATGCCAATCAGAGAAACTGCTCTTCCATATTCTAGACCCATCTTCTAAAATCTAGAAATAAAGCACATATAAATAATCCTCTTTCATTCAATTACCTCCTAATCTGATAACAAACCAATATGTGTTTCTGATTACCAAAAATCTAATATTCCACTATGAATACTGGCTAATTTACAGTTGCTGCCCTGTACACAAAATGTAATCTACTGGCCTGGAGTAAAGTTAAATTGATGATAAAAATATTATATTCATGGGGTTATATTCAAGGGTTTACTACTCAGAATAAGGAAAGAATTACTGGAAAATGCTTTCATAAAATTAATTATAAGATGTGATCATATATCAGGGAGATAGGTATGAATGATTCAGTAACACAGCATGTAAAAAAAGAGAAGCTCAACATACTTCACAGAGAATACTAACTCATAAATACAAAACTTTATAGCTTAGTAAAAGTTAAATTTTTCCCAGGCCTTCATGAATCAACTTTGATGAAAGCAGTGGAATCACATCTGCAGATTCCAAGAGGGAACTGGCTGTATAGGGCTCTCTACCTGCCCAGGTAAACCGTCCTTATTCAGTTCATATTCTCAGAGATGTCATGGATAGGTGCAAAATCACCAATCTGTCTACAATGAGTTTTCTAGTTCTTGAATCAGCATTTTTTAATTTTTTAACATATGTTTTTATATATCTAAATGATACTATATGTTTCTGCATTGTACCAATCTTCAGACAAAATTTAGAAATACTATAGAGCATTCACTGGCACTTCATAAGTGAAACTGTTAAGGTACAATACAAACATAACTATAACCCTCCCATATTATAACTCATGAATGTGAAAAGGTATTCCTCACATATTACTCAAAGAGCATCACTTGTTATCACTAATCACTTCACAACAGAGTATAATCACTTTCACAATGGAAGAACAAGGAAAAGGGGAAAAGAGCGAAAGAAAAGAAGTAGAACAATACTTGTCAAGAAGAATGTCAAAATTAGAACCTTGATCTCCTCTGAGTTACACTACCGAAAATCCACCAAGAGCAGAAAGAATTTTGCTAAGTGTTGCATTCAGAAATCACCTGGCTCTCCAAAGTGACCTACATTCAAGTCATGCTTAATCACAAGACCCCTCTTCTTGCCAGACTTCTGAACTCAGCTCCAGCAGGATATCTTTTCTTTCTCCAATTTGTTTTAACCACTATACTTATGTGCCTCTTGGACTGAGATTCACAGCCAACTCTTTTTAAATATTAAGCACCAAATTAAACCTCTTGTTTTGCTTCCTAGCAGAATGGAAGACTGACCTTGTGATTAAAAGGGCTGGACTAGGATTCAAAACTCTGGTTTAATTCCTCACTTCAGCAGAGGATCCTTGTATGACTTCATACAAATCACTTACTAAATCTCTTTCCACTTCAATTTCTTGTCATAAAATAGGGATAAATGACTATATTATCCCTGTGGCCATGCCATGAAGATTTGCACAGCCTTTAGCTGCCCAGTGCAATGGTATGTCAAAGACAGCAGCAGACTGCAACCATGACATAAATTCCCTTCGTGGAAATTGTCCCACATACCTTGCTAGAAAGCTTAGGCCTGCTATAAAATCAGTTAATATGATTCTCTTCAACCAGAATGAGAGCACATTTACAAAATGTGAGCTGAAGGAAGGCCCTCAAGCCTACTGGAGCAGGCAGAGCAAGATATGCCATGAACACACGACCATTCCCACTCAGCCACTGGTGGTGTCATTGCTGTCACCAACCCTAGCAACAGCGCCCTACTACAAATGTTTTGCTTGTAGCAAGGGACCCCACTATTTGATACAACCTACATTAGAGTGTTACAGCAGCACAAGTTGGCTCAAGCCTGAAATAAATCTGACCAGAAATGGCCCCAAAGGGACAATCTGTACCCTGCACAAAGCATGCTGCAAGACCTGCTGCCTGTGTCCTCTGTGACTGGCACAGGGCTGGTGTCCCAGGACACTGTGGGGTGGCATGGACAACTAAACATGAGCGAGGGTGAACAATGCTGCTCCACAAACCTGGGGTCTGGGATTCCCTCCCCCTCCCCTGATGCTTTTAGGGGGTTAACTTTCTCACAATCAGATATTGGGACAATCTAGAGTTTCAGGCCCACAGCCCGTCCAGCAGTTTGAAGCGAGGGAGTTAAGCGTGATGCCCCTGATAATTTGTGTGTTTCTCATGCAGTTCTGTTTACCTCAGAGAATAGCTCAGATTCATGTGGTGGCTCATCTGTTTGTTTCCCAGGAGTGTCCTCCTCATCAGGTACAAATGACTTGTTGTTTCCCCGTCCTGTCTGCCTCCTTGGTGACGGATAGATGAGACCCATTCCCTGTGCTCTGGGACTCTAATGTGATCTGGGTCGCGCTTGTGGCAGGCGGGGGTGGCGCGGGGGGAGACGAGTGCAGGGAAGGGGCAGTTAACACTATGAGAGCTAAAATAAGGGGAGAGGAGTGCAGGGAAGGGGCAGTTAAGACTATGAGAACTAAAATCGGGGGAGAGGAGTTCAGGGAAGGGGCAGTTAACACTATGAGAGCTAAAATAAGGGGAGAGGAGTGCAGGGAAGGGGCAGTTAACACTATGAGAGCTAAAATAAGGGGAGAGGAGTGCAGGGAAAGGGTAGTTAACACTATGAGAACTAAAATCGGGGGAGAGGAGAGCAGGGGAGGGGTAGTTAACACTATGAGAACTAAAATCTCTTTTTAGCTGAGCACGTTTTTGTGCATTTCCAACCTAGCCACAATTTGCTGCCAGCTGCTTCACGCCCTGACCCAGGGGAACAATGGCTCAGGAGCAACGCTGGCAGAAAAGGCAGGTCTAAAAATAGATCTTTGGAGGGCTAAAATCAGAGGGGCAACATTTTGAGAAAGCATTATTTAACTGGGTTTACTAGCAGGTATATTTTGTGCAGAGTGCAAAGTCACCATGTTTTTGCCTTGGTCTCTTTGAGTGCTCCCTGAAGGTCCAATTCTACCCTCACTGAGAGGCAAATGGAAAGTCACCAATCCGTTCCTTTTACTTATTTACCTTTACAGTTGCAACTTATAGACCAACTCACAATCCACTGTTTTGCTGGCTGCCTGCCTGATGACACAAGATGCAATTGTATTTATAAAACCAGCCTACACTCCTTTCATTTTTTCTTAGAAGCTCATTTTTACAGGCAGACTTAATTTGGCAGTTACACTTCAGCAGGGATCACATGCACATTTTTTCTTTTGATTCACATAGTTTCAGATGCCCTGCACTCCATTCAAATTCAACTCCACGCACAGTGAAGCCAAGTTGCACCAGCACTATGACTGAAATCATACATTTCTGGGAACATCACAGTTTCAACAGAAAACCTTAAACTGACCCCATTTCTGTCAAATCTGGCTAGAGAGTCATCAAAAAAGTTCACAAAGTCCTTAACAAAACCTAAGTAAAAGCTCAGTCTCAGCTCTTAATGATATCCACATGAGTTGTGTTGCTGACAGCAGAGGCAGCAGGATTGGGATCCCAGTTAATTAACCTCCACATTTTACACTGTGCACAGAAAACATTTCACACAATTCCACTTGTCTCAATCAACTGGCTCACTTAATAAAAACAGGCCTGGGAACATGCTCCCACTGGATTTGGGGCAGCATCTTTGGCTTTCTTGCATTCTCTACATTCTCTGGTAGGAAATCCTGTTGATTTCATTTTCATCTTTCTCTCTCTCAACTTGAAAATAGAATCTATGATTTTCCATCATTTCCACTTAGATAGAAATATGTTGTGAAAGGTAATTTTATTGCTGAAAAATAATCTTCCTAATGTCAGCCATTATTTCAGTCTCAGTGTGACAACTAGGGTAAGTGTTGGAAATCACTGTATGTTTCAGCTAAAGTATCTTGACAACACAAACGAAGAAGAAAAGGTAGTCTTTTTGTTAATGAAAACTGCACTGTTATTTTGGTCTATAATGGAGAGATTCATGTAAATGATTGCCTGTCTTTTATACTAAAGTAAAATAGCAAAAAAAACCCCACAAACCAGCAAGCAGGAATAGTGGTTTCTTTCCTTCCTCTTTGAATTTGCTCTTATATTTACTGTAATGAACCCTTTCACAACATATTACCTCTGATATAATGTTCATGGTTGTCTTAGTAAAATAAATCAAAATCCATCACCAGATTGAGGCTACCAGCTTTGCAAAAACTAGGGAAACTGTAGCCATGCACTTTTAAAAGTAAACATTATCCTATTTATAGATCTATAGGTATGTAGTATGTAATATTATACAGTAATACTATCCCAACCCATATCTCTGCAATTAACACAACCACCTGTATGTCAAGTCAGAGTGGAGGATTCCTTCCTTTGGGGATTGAGGGACAGATGATATCTCCTACTGCTCTCATCCCTCAGGGCTCTTCCACAATGCTACATTTCTCCCTTTTCTCCACTACACCTGCAGACAAAAGATCTGTCCTACTATGTCAGAGTGCAAAATTCAAGTTCAGAGACTGGGAGAAAGAAAAGTGTCAATAAAGTTGCATTATTTTATGGTTTTTTGCCCAACTTGAAATTTGAAAAAGGAAAGAATTTAAAATTTTTCATAGTTTCCTCCTATTTCATACCTAATGAATGAGAACATTGTTATTAACTCCATAAACAGGCTTTCAATTAGCTTTAGCAATCAGGTCTGCAAAGTCCAAGTAGCAGAGAGGGCTGGGAGAGAACTGAAACTACAGTGGGCAAAGCAAAACCCAGCAGCATCTTCAGCAAAGATGCTTCAGTATCTCAGAGCTTTGATGACTTCCTGTGTCAATTACTGTTCTTAGAAATTTTTTCACATCTTAAAATTCTCCTCTTAAAATTCTAGGTCATCAGATCTGCCCTTTGCAATCATATTACAGTCTCTTAAATTTATGCTTTGCATTCAACAGAGAATTTCTGATGAAGTTTTTCAGCTTGATTTTCCAACTATCCAGAAACTCCAGTTAGTGCTTAAGCAGATGGAATATATGAAATTTTTGCTTCTTGGATTTATAGATTGAGATGATGCATGCTGGTACTGCATTTGGGCAAAGCTTACTCACACAAGGAGTCTTTTCTAATGGAAATAGCTTCATTTAAGGGGGAGTGAGCAAGGAATTTGCCGAATTGGATAAGAATTCCCTGAATCTATTCCTGGTGCAGATCTAACTTTCTTTTCACTGCCTGATGAAGAAAAACAAGTAAAAACAAATTAAGAAACACTTCTAGAATTTTAAGAGAATGAGGGACACAAATTGACAGACGGCAGTGACTCATTGCATCGCAGTTCTGTAGAACAGCAAGAAGTCCCGGGGCTCTTGATTTCAGGAAAGTGATCCTGAACTTCCTGCTGGGGAAAAGATGGAGCAAAGCCACTCTGGCTTGGCTTCCTACCTAACAGTACTGCCATGTATATATATATATATCTATATATATATATCTACACATATATCTACACACACATGAAAGTTGCCTATGAAAAGCACAGTGTAGGACAATGAAAATACAAGAATTCTGTATAAAGAGTTTGGACCAAGTCTGTGGCAGCTTGTTAATGAAAGAAAAGCTGTCTTTCACTTTGCTGAAAGACACCATTTTATTGCTGGGGCAGTGAAAGACACTGGGAAGGGTCACCTGGTGAGGGAGAGAAACTAAGATTTGTGCACTGATTCTTCTTAAGTTGCTTCTAGGGTTTTCCTTCTTACATGCAAAACAAAAGCAAAACATTTGAAAAAACTTGTGCAACAATTTGGAAGCATTTCCCATGTCAAACAGTGCCACAGGGAGAGGGTCCCTGGTGCCTTACCAAGAGGTTTTCCCATTAAATTTTACTGCAGCAGTGTTAGGCAATAGACAGGGACCTTGTTAGCCTTTACCTGCTCTGCAGTCTTTTACCTGTCAAAGTCTTGAAAAATAAATTCATTTTTCTATGGTAATATTAAAAGCAAAGACAGCCCCTTCCTTCAAATGACTGCCCTTCCCAACTGAAGAAAGACAAAAAGCCTGGCAGTACTGAATGCTGCTCCTCTTGCACAGAAATGAAGACGTCTTCCATAAGCTGCCAGAGTCTGCTGATGTCCAGGAGAGCTCCTAAGGCCCTGAAAGTAAAAGTTGGAATCTCTACCTCTGCCCAAACATGTACATGGTTTCTGAGCTCAGGAGTGGTCTAGCAGGGAATTTCCCAAAGTAAGAAGTTATAGCAGAGACAGGTAAAGATCCACAGTTTGCCTCAGGCTATTTTCCAGCACCAACAGACTGCATCTGTAGGGGCACGTATCTGAATTGGGGGAGCCTTCTCAGCAAGAATGTAATGAGCCACAGGAAACCTCCTCTGGAAAGGGACATTCACAGAGGCCTGAGCCATCCCACCATGAACACATCCAGGTCCCATCAACCTGCCCATCCTCCACAGCCTGCCTGAGCTCCTGCCAGGAATGCAGACCTGCTGGGCACTGACTGCTTGCACACACACAGATGCCCACTGGGACTCTCAACACAGGGAAATGTAACTCACATTGATTCTCTGCCATTTAACCCAAGCACACAGCAGGAAGGAAATTAAATTCGTTATTTCCAGTCCTTCCAGACCTCCTGTCCCCAGGCAGCATCCCTGTTCTCATGCCACAGGTGCTCCTTCCCTTTCTCCTCTCTGAGCAGCTTTTTGCTCTCACTGGTTGTTGCAGGCCAAGGAATCAGCCTCAGAGGGTGAGGCAATTCCATTTTCCCACGAATTCTTTGGCAGCAGTAGTTTTAGGGCACAAGTACTTTGGAGCAGACCCACAAACAAAATATTAGAGCTACAGACAGAGCAACATTGGCCTGTGCTTGTCCACACAACACATTTTCCTTGCTGGGGGAGAGGGAAGAGCGTGGTGTTAGTCTGTGAAACAAGACTTGCATGCAACATGCAGCAATAGAGTAAAAAGGCTGAATTTTCCCCAGAGTCAATTTACCAGCAGTTCCAACTCAAAGGCAGAGAGCAGGTGGTGAGCAGCCCACACAGAGGAACATGGGCAGCATGTGCCACTGCTACCCTGTGCAAATCAAGTGCTCCCCTCGTAGAAACAAACACCCACATCCTGTCCTCTGTGCCACTGGGGGTATGGTAGGAAAATGGGCCAGGAAAATACATTCACAGAATTGTAGTGTGGTTTAGGTTGGAAAGGATCTCAAAGATCATCTCGTTCCAAGCACATACAGGGAGATAGGTGTTCTTACTGCACCATTTGAAGAAAAAGTAAATACATTTTCTAAAGCAAAAGACATCTCTCTAGATGCCTACAGAAGCTGAGGCCTGACCTTGACGCACTGTTACCTGTGACTAATGTTAACTGGAACAAACAACCTCACTTATACTGCTAGTGAAATATGCAAAAAGGATCAATTATTTTTCACACAAAATTGTGGCAGAAATTTAAAGATGAATTTGCTCTTAATTTCTATTAATAGCAAGAAACAAGTTTAGGTGACCCAGTCATTCTTGGGAATTGATTTTAAACCTCACGCTCAGACACTTCTGTGAGGCAAACATTAAACCAGCATGGGAAAGGGCTGATATATTTTCTACAGAAAAGTCTTTAAGTACTTAAGCCAGAAGTAGAAAAAGCTTTCCAAAAAAATATTCACTTTTGGGATTAAGTGGTATTTCTTGAGGTTCACACTTTAGTCAGGACTATAGTACCAACAATCAGAACAATTCTGTATAAATTGAAAAGACCTAGAAATTTAAGGACAAGTCTTAGCTTTCACATAAAGTTAGATAAGGAAGAAGAGCAAAGGAAGCAAAGGCCTCAGTATCTTTGAAATTTCATGGCTATTATGCACCCAACATCACACTCTGAAATGTCTTAATTTTCTTTTCAGCTTCTGGGGATTTTTTTTTAGTATGTTTTGAGAAACAACAGCCTTGTTTACAAATCCTACCAGAGATGGTGCTTGCTTCATATTAGGAGTGCAGCAAAACCTCCAGCACCACTCTGCCAGCCTGGGACAAAAATCTAGTTCTGCTCAAGACCTCTGCACTCAGGAGAGGCTCCTCCAGAGCACAGGAGGTAGCAGAGCACAGCAGACTGTACAGAGAACTGATCCCAGGCTCTGACACCCTGTCACCTCCTGGCATCCTCCTGCTTATGGCAGCAATGCTTTTCTCAGCAGCCACTCTACCAGGACTCACCAAGAGTAAAACAAAATTTATCCTAAATATGATGGTCCAAAACCAAAACCTAAATATGATGGTCCAAAAGAGTTTGGAAACCCTTTTTAGGGAGAAAAAAAGGGAGGTTTAAGGACAAAGGATTACCATTCACTACTTGTTTATATAAAATGTAATCTCATGCAGTTCATACTCATCCATATACAACAGAATGTAATTGCAGGGAGCAACTGTCTTATTTTCTTATGCAGCATGTTCATTTGTGAGTGGATAATGGGAATAGCAATGGATTGGCTGGGCTTGGTAATAGAATGCTTTGCAGGTATGGCAAAAAAACTAAAACACAGCCATGGCCAAGCTGAGTTTGCTGTTCCTCAGAACAAAACCTTTATTAGCTATTCAGGAGGATATTTGTCCAGCATGCAGGGCAGTGATTTGGGATGGGAACACCTGTATGTTACTGCAGTCTTATTCATCAAAAAATTTGCAATTTGGTCATGGATGATGTATGACCAAGAAAATTAGCTAGTTTTCTCATTATCATACAGAGGCTTGCCTAATTGGGAAAACTTTTGGTCTCTTCAGAATCTTGACACTGATTACCAATGTTTTTTTAAAAAGAGAGAGAGAGAAAAAGAGGGATTTTGCCCATTTTTTTCAGAATCAGAACAAAAATCAGAACTTTATTTGTAGGAAAAATAAAGCTAAAAGTCTTGAAGGAAGGAATTTTGACATTCTTTTTAGAAAGTCTACTTCTGAGGAAGAAAATCCTACTTTTCAAATCTATACTTAAATGTAAAAAAGGACTGTTGCCTAAAAGTAGCCATTTTCCTACTTTCTCATGCTAATGTCCTGTTTATAACTGACACCTTTACTACCCACCACTATATCAATTTCACTTCCCCAGAGAAAGAAAAACCAGATCCTGTGACTAGTGTACTGGATTGATAATCTAGCCTAATGCTGACAGATAAATGCACTAATTTTCTTCTGTGGTTGGCTCCACATTGCAGAGTAAATCTGCTTCTAACAACTGTCTCAATAGGCTCTGTAACCTGTCCAAGAGATGATGTCAAGTGCTACAAGGGCCTAGGGCTAGTATGGCAGGTAAGAGTTACCACTGGGATAAAGTTACAGGTGAGGTTTTGAATGAGAGGGTTATTTTAAATGAAAGCCTGACTGGAAATACAGATTGCTTTTTTTAAAAAGTCAAAAGAGTAAAGGAATAAAGAGTAACTTTTATAATTTTGGGGGAGCTACATCTTTTGTATGAAAATCAGCATGTTCTTAACTAAGGTGCTGTGATATCCAGGAAACACAAGGAGTTATTTCTCAGGGTAGTGCTACATGGGAAAATGATGGCTTTGCCCTGTGTTTGCTGGATTTGGTGGTAGCACAGAGTCTGTGGAGCACTGGGACCGTTTGTAACTCGGGAGCAGAATTCAAGCCTGAGCAGCACTCCCTGAGCACAGGAGGGTACTGGAGGATACTGGAGCCTGCTCCCACCTCCTGTGTTACCAAAAGCCTCTGTGCAGGCAGGTACCAGGGCTGACTCCAGGACTGTGCACTCAGGCAATGATGACTGTGTTGAAGGCTCACTGGACATGCAAGCTACAGATGTTGGAAGGAGACAGGACTTGCCTAATTGGGTTATTTTAAGGTTTAATTCCAATGATGGGGAAAATGCAAAACAATTAACTTTTTTTCTTTTCATTTCATGTCAAATATTTGGGTAATTTCTAAGAATTTCAGCAGCAATGGCAGAGCCAGGAGGGTCTCAGTGTTGCTTTGCTCTTATTGGTTTTCTTGTTGAATTCCAGTATCACTGTGCTGGTTGCTACCAATTTATAGCACTTCGATGTTCATTTATCATTTTGACCAAAAGAGTAACTTTGGTGAGCATTTATTGATTCCCTCTTTGGAAAGGATCACAAGAAATAGCTTTTTAAATAAAAAGGGTCTTTGGGTTACATGGATAACCCTGGCACTGAGGGATATGTCTCTTACTCTGCTCTCATGTCTAATATGTTCAATCAGCTCCCACTCCCCTAACCTGAAACAAAAATAAAACCTCATTTTAATCACATCTTTTTCTCCTGATTTTCACTCTCCACCTCCTGACCTTTCCATGTGAAGAGGATCACGCAGAACATTTCAGCTTTTCTTAGGCTAACTTTTGCTCACTTTGAATAGCACTTATATAGGTCAATAGCATCACTTCCCCTTTCGCCCCCCTCCCCATCACAGAAGAAATACAGGATCTAACCTCTTTAATGCATCAGTTAACAGGATGACTTTTTGTTTGTTTATGGCACAGAAGTTTGATATTTAAATGAAACTAAATATTCAAGAGAGAAACTAACTTTATAGGTTCTGCTTTTTTTTTTTTTTTCATATTTGTACAGCAGCAAGCACATCTGACTCTGAATGAGGCTCCTTAGTGCTATTTCAATATGACTAACAGTAACAGCAGGAGTACTCAAACCACAAACTACAGCATTAACAATGGTGGATCTATTCTCATTACAGAATATATGAAAAAAATATGCTGTTTTAATAGTGTGTACTATGGCATGCACAAAATCCCCTGTACATTGTAGGCAAAATATAGTTCACTGATTTCATTGCTACAGAAAAATGCCAAAAACCAGCCAATCCCTGAATGAAGCAGGTCACTGATTTGGTCATATTCCAATATGTTATTGTTATGGTCACAAAGAGATTATAAAATGTGAGTAGGAGGACACAGAGAGAAACTAGTGTTTGACAGCAACAAAGGTATAGATGTTTTGTGCACTTTCTGAAATTTTCTACAATTAGCATAGATTTCTCTTCTTTTTTTTCTTTTTTATTTTTTTTTTCCTGAACATTTCTGAATGCCCCTGTTTTCTGAGGAAAGGAAGCTAAAAGTTTCAGTAACATTTCAGGCTGACTGTTTATCTTTTAATTGTGTATGACTATTCAGTGAACCCAATCCTGCTCCTGTGGAAGTCTAATGAGAACTTGGGTACTAAATTCCCTGGGAACTGGATGAAGCCTCCAACTACTGACTTTGTAAGGTTTCAGCCATGCAAAACCCTGCTGGCACAAGTAACTCAGAAGAGCAAAAATAAAAATTCTGCTTCTTTGAAATGTTTAACCACAGCTCATTTGTTAATACAGTAGTTGAAAGGTGAAAAAACTCCCGCTGGTTCTAAAAAGTATACGGAAAAACGTATTATTTTTTGGAGTGTGATGCCTTCTCTAGATGTTAGCTTTGGAAATATTTAGACATAAATCAATTTCGTCCCAAAATAGAGTCCAAAAGAAAGCACGGTCAGGAAGTGGAACAAAGTCCTGCATTGTGCTCCGGGCACGCTGGTGGGGCTGTGTCACTAGAGGGCACTACCACATCGTCCCCAAAGGCTCAGGACAAAGGACGCGGTGCCCGGCTGCTTAACTCGCACACTCCGCCTCGGGGTTTGAGAAACACATTTTAATCACATCGCAGAAATTATTGACTTTTTTAATAGTAGTGGGACTTCAATAATCGGCCGCATTATTAGACAGTTAGTGCATGGAGCTTTCACACCATAAAGTTCTGACTCTCTGGGCTGCAGGGCTCGTTAAAAATAGTCTGCACTGAGTTAGCAGTTCTCATCAGAACAATTCAAGGAGGCTGTATTTGGGAATTACGCTGCTGAATTAGCACAACAAATAAGGAATAATATGGGGCATAAGGCAAAGGAAACTTACACTTGGGCTGCTTCCTTTCTTTATATTCAGTGCTGCTCACAGGCACACTGCCCAAATGAGTTTGGGGGAAGAGCTGAAACTGGGAATCACAGGGGGAAATAGAGAGAGAAACAGAAGGGAACTCTGTTTTTCACTCAAATAAATACTATTTGCAACAACTTGTAATAATTGTCTAACTGCATTTATTAAAATAAATGTGCCTCACTGAAAAGAAGGGTCAAAACATTTAAACATTCCAAGTTTAGACATTTTTAAAATGCATTTTTAAAGTATTTTCTTTGATGATTATGCAATGCTTGTTTCACTCAGTGTTAGAGGATAAATACAAATGAAGGTTTTCTTTCAATGGTTCTGGCTGAGAGGGAACACAGAGGTCGCTTTCAAGGTGACTAGATTTTTGTTTGAAATGGTTGAAATGGTGTTTCCCTGTTTCTCAAGAAAGTCTGCTTTGTAGTCCATTGCTATGCACCTGAAAACTTCCCATTGACTTCCAGGGGAAATTTGGCTGCTGAGGAATGTGGGATTGGGCTCTGGAATGGCAGTCGCATACAGAGAACTTAACAATGCACAAAAATTTAACCCTTCAATGGAACCACTCACAAGCTTAAAGCTGTTCATGCATATATTACCCTGCTTCATATACAAGACAGCCAGCAATGCATTTGCTATATTAGAAGATTATAAGGAAAAAAACCCAGTGAGAAGGTTTGGGGTTTTTTTGAAAACATGTGGTTCATCCAAACATCTAGCTTCTTAAAGCTTCATCTGATCTAAATCCGATTTCTGAAAGCTCTTGAAACTTGGCATCTAGTTCAGGGCACAATCCAACGCCCTTTAACCAGATAAGAATTCAGCCATTTATAATTACAGTTAGAGGCAAGCCCGTGGTTATAAAAAGACCCACTAAATTCCTTCACTGTGCTTGGAGCTCTGCAAGTGAGCACTTCATTATTGAAATGCTATTGCTAAATTGAATTTTAAAATCAGTTTATTGGAAGTTTTAAATGTGACCTGCTTTATGGCATCCATCAGGTAAAATGGTCACCTAGTAAAATGGATTTTTTAAAATGAGGCTGGGAAGAAAGCAGAGATGTTTCTGACTTGGAGGCCTCCTATGTCAGATCCCAATGGGTACCAACAGAAGTCACTTGTGAGCTGTAGACAGAATGGCACCAAAGCAGGGTGAGTGGGTATCTGTGAGGCCAGAATGTCTGAACTCTATCAAGTGTTGCTGAGCAAAACAGCTTCAAGGCCACATGTGGAATTGAGAAGAGAGTCCTGCAGCTGAGAGGGGATCCTGTGGCTCATGGGATGAACACCAAACTCCAAATTATCTCAATCTGTCTCTTCATTAAAGGAGCAGTAAGAGACCCTATGGCTATGAAGAAAGTGCAGCTGGGGTAATATTAAAAAAAGAAGCCAAGTCCTAAGGTTTTGACAATTCTGTGTTTTCCTATTATGAGTTTTGGAAACCTAGTTTTGTGCAGACAAGCCTGGGAAGGGATGAGTGAGCAGAATGCAATGTCTTTCCTAATATAAACAGATTATTTTGCATTATCGCAGATTTAGGAATGTAAAATGTTCACTCTGTAGCTAGTTAAAGGCTTACCATAATTGCTTTCCTACTGCTATTGCTCCAGGATTCTCTGTCTTGTCTGACTGGTGGATGTTGCTTGGTTTCCAGACTCTGTTTGCAGGGATTTCTGGAGAACGAAAAGGAGATCTGAGGACAGACCTCCATAGCTGCTGCCACAGATATTCATTGAACATTCTGTTCAACAGCTCATAACTCACTTAATCCAGGCTGAGAACACGCCTTAGAAACACAGAATCCAAAACATGAAAGGGAACCTTTGCCTACTCCCTTTCCAGGTGAGCAGCTGTTTGGGCAGCACAAAAATATGAGACAGGGAAAAACCTAGCCAGGCTGAAGTCAGCAGCAAAACATGCCAGAAGATTTGGAGTTTCACCCCAGACAATACCAGCTGAGCACTAAAAATTGAGTAAATTCCCTTTGCCTGAGCCTGCATCTCCAAACAGAGGCCACAACCACAGTGACCGAGCATTCAGCTGGGGCCAATATGTTTCTGGAATAAGTAACCAAACAACTATTTGTTATGTTGAAGTGAGAAACTCTGCAATCTGAAGCAAAACTCTCGCTTCAAGCAACCCAAGCATTTTGCATGGCAAGACAGATGTAGGTACCAATTCAATACAAGATCAACCCCAAAAAACAGAATCCAAGCACTCCCAAAATTTGGACAAGAATTCTAGTTCGGGCTTGCAAGCAGGTCTGCATGTTCAAATGGATAGTCAAAGACAACCAGGCTTCTTTTGTCAGAGAACCACTTTCTTAACTCTGCCAGCAGTGCTTCAGACTGTCTGACATCTCGTGTGGTATCTTTTTTTTTTTTTTTTAACGGAATTAAAAGGAAAAGAAAAAATCCTTAACCTAATATCTTTAGAGCTTTTGTTTTGGTTTTGCAACTTTTCTGTTTCTGAAAAGAGCACCAAGTAATCTGTTGACAAGAGAAGGAAAAATATATTTAAGTAAGGAAAAACATGCTGCTACAGTAAAACTGTGTCAGATTCTATTAATTCAGTTTTTCATTGTCTGATATTTCCAGTCACAGTGGGCTTTTTGGTAGACCTCTGAGCTCTGTTTTCTAACAGAGGCATAGCACAGGGCCTGTCAGGAAGAGGCAGTGCTCTCATTGTTATACACCTCAAAGAGACAATATAATCCTCATGCCTTCAGAAGGGCCAGGACTGAACCCCAAAACAACAGCCCTGTCTTCCTTTAAAAGGGTGAGCAAAGCTCAGTCAAAGCCTTGTTAGTGCATGCCTATGAATGATTCCCTCATCAAGTGGCCGATCACACTACATTAATATCGTGGGCACATTCTGCTTTGTTAGCAAACCTGAATTCCACTGGGGCACTAATGAAGGACCAGTCCTCATGTAAGACATATCTTCAGGATGTGTCTATTCTGCTATGAAATTATTTTCTTTTGTGAAGAGTATTATGAGATTACTAACTGGAAAATATTTAAACACAACACAAGGGGGAAAATGTCTCTTTTGGGGAAGTTGCATGAACACACAGTAATGTAATTCCAATAACAGCAAATGTATCTAGTCAATATTAAGCATCTGTTCTTAGTGTGTGAGCCAGGGAAGCACTGGGCTTTTTACACGGCACTCCTACAGAATTTGGTTCTTTATTTGTAGAAATTGAAGCAAGACGATGCTTTGGCAGATCCTTGTTCTACCCAGAGTGTTTTTCAAAGTCCACCTAAGTGGCATCATGGTTTCCTTCTTGGATTAGGTGAAATCGGATCCTTACCAGCCCAATATTGAATTTCACAGGTAGCAAAACCAAGAATAACAACAGGTTCCTTGATATTAATTTGGAAGTATACCATGAAGCTGAGGCCAGCCTGGGACTGATCAGGCAGAACAGGGGATTGCTGCACACAGCAATACTGCACTTCAAGGAAACACATTTTGTCTAGTCTCTCCTCCCTCTGCTTGCATCACAACTGAGCACAAAAATCCAAAATATGCAGGAAAAGAAATCAAGTTCTAGCCAGATGTGTTGCACTGAATTAAACACAGTGAACCATAAAACACATTTCCTGGTTAACTTCTGTTTCAGCCTCAATAATATCCATCTACTTGGAGGAACATTTCTCTGAGATTGAGTGTCCTCTAATAACAATGGAAGTAGTGGAATAAATTATAAAGACTGTGCACAGTGAAAAAATGCTGATTGTAATTTGTATCTGTATCTCAGAAAAACCTGTACGTTTATTTAAAATTTCAGACCAAAAAGAATTCCACTCTGAATGCCACAAGTTTAAAACGTGTAACTGGTATCAATCAACACATTCAGTCCTAATCCCCTTTGCCTGACTGTTTTGCACAAACACACCAAGTTCATCCAAAACAAAACTGATTCCAAAATTGATCCAAACCCTTCTGAAATAATCAGAATTTTTTCCATAAATTTCAAAGGGTTTTCAGTCTGGTCCATTAAACAAGCCATTAATCAAAAGGGAAGGCTGATATAGCATGCAGTTAAGGATTTGATAACCTGTACACAAACCCCAGGATTTTCTAAAGTCTTCAGTGCTGTCCAAGTTCTTCTCCCATTTAGGTCAGCAGAAGTCCTAACATTAAGTGTTTTTAAAAATTCCTCTGTCCTGCTTAAATTTAGACACATTAATCTAGTTCCAAAAGAAGACTATGCATCTCATACAGGGCCTGATCCTTTCCAATTTACACAGGAGTAACATCATATGCTTACCAGTCTTGGTGGGATTCCTCAATGCCCACTTCCACAATATCAAGAATAATTTATAGAAAACCATATCAAGATGTGTTATTCTTCACAGGATGCTTGCATATAATCTTCCTCACTGAGTCTGTAATATTCCTTGCTTGGGTGCTTTGGGATCATTATACTCTAAGTCACTTCTTTTTCCTTTATTATTTTATCATTACGTGAAGTAAAACTCAATTTTAAATAAGCTTGTGTATTCCACTTCACCAGTGCTGACAGACAAAATGTCACATAATGCTACTTTTTTGTTAAGAAGTTACTATTCTCTCTCAGTTGCATAATCCTAACACAAAGTAGAGAGTATTTGAGGGTTTGTTTAAAATTATTCACTTTCATTATACTGCTACAAGTGGTGCTGACAGCAAAACCACTTGCTTGCCTAAAATAAAATGAAACATAAAGGATTTCTTTTCTTGCATATGATAAGTTGTGCAGGCTACTTTACTGCATTTGTTAGTTTTACAGAAGTAATCTCACCACCTCAAATTTCATTTAATTTCTACCAACTAAACACCAAGCTGTCAAAATTACTGCATAAATTTTTTTTAATTTTCATGTAATAGTAGACAGTTCTCTCTCCTGTTCATTACTGATGTTACGATGAGTAAATTCTGCCTCAAAGAAGAAATTTATTTTCTTTCTCCTTAGTAATAATCTGTAGGAATTCAACAAGCAGAATATAGTAGATGAGGGAAAGAACCAGAAGAAATCCTTCCAAAATTTTATAGTTCTAATTAAAGAGAAAAGGTGCTCAACTATTTATCATTTAGAAAGAATGTTTACTTCAGCAACCTTGAAATAAAATAAAACCCCTTAGCCCTGTGCTCTTCCTGAGGTTGTTAATCCTGCTTCTGCCACCACACCAGTCAAACAGGAAGAGATCAACACACTGCAATGAAGGGGACAATGTGTAAGCAATTTTTGAGATGTCGTGGATGCAGGTCCAGCTGCTCAGCCATCGTGCTTGTTAGCATTTGGCCTTTTGCCATCAGCTGACAGCCAAGCAGAAAATAAACCATAAGGGTTAAATCACATCTACTTATTGACCAAATTTGCTGGCCCAAGGCACGCTGCAATGGTGGCCAAGAAAAGCAGGAGCACGGGGAATTAGCCTTTGCCATAACACTTGCAGCAGGAAGAGGCCAAGCCAATCACAAGGTAATTCCCCTTAACTGTGTGTCCAGTAAATTTCTCATGAAACCCAGACTACTTCTTTCGCAGTGCCACTTTCTTTGATATATGGAAGGATTTAAATTTTATTTAAAGTGTTTTGCAGAGATAAATTCAGTCAGTCAATCCAACAGCTCTCCCTTGGTGAAAACCTACTCTCTACGTCTCAAAAGTTGGCTTTTGCAAAGTGAGCACACTTTTAACAATAAAACCTGGGCTAGTGATAGCACACACATTTATATCTATTACCTCCTGCATAGGGCATTGGGCTTACTTAATTATTTACCAGGCTTTTTTTTTTTTTTTTTATGTGTCATTTGAAAATCTGAACAAAATATTTCAATGGACAAAGATCACTGGGAGAAATTTCCAGCTCCAGACTAGATGACTGTGGGCTTTGGTATCACAGAAAGCTCTGTGGTAACATTAGTAGAGGCAGGAGACTTTAGCCACTCTCCTGCTGATTTCCTATGCTGTACACAGAAAACCCTCTGAACTGATAAAAAGGGATGTTATTTTCTATCAGAAAGCATCTGATCAGAAAAATCAAAGATCTTACCCTGTGCACACTGTTTCATACAGCACCTGAACTGGCACTCTCTGCTACCCCTCCTGCAGATTCAGAACAGCACTGCTATGATTTTTTTCTACTATTTTGCATAAAGATGTGAAGGAAAACTAGAGTACTGTTCAGTTTAGGACTAGAGGAAAATGTTTCTTGATCAGGCTCCTCTACTTTTCCAGATACTTGATTATATAAGACTATTAAATAGATAAAGAACATTCAGTTTACAATCACAGTCCCAGGTTACAGTAGGAGGAGTAGTAATACAGACATCTGATACCAAGGAAGGTACACACAGGTAACAAGAAGATGTGCTCTTGTGCTTACATGTCCCTTCATCACTTATTGAAGAACACTCACAGATCACATTGGCTTCTTGTTAACACCAACAACCAGTAAGTTCTCTGAGCCTCACCCTTTCCTCTCCCTCTGGCACACAGTGAGGCAGACAGGCACAGATACAAACTAATGGTTGATTTTTAGAGCTGAGCAGCAAGTGTCTGCTCTGTGGCCAAGAAATGGATCTGAGTTAATGCTGCAGTAATTGAAAATCCCATAAATGAGGCAAGTGACTTCTTTCTCTGCACAGCCAGCTCTGCAACTGAAGAGCTGGTCATGGGATGGAAGAGAGGCTGTTTTCTTCCTGGCCTTGCCTGAGGAGATCTCTATCTTCCAGCAAACCACAGTCATTTGGGTGACACCTTTCTTGCAGAAATAGAAAGAGAGTCCAAATGACTCCAGGAACCAATGAAACCAGAAAAGCTGAAGAGTGGGCATTAAAAACAGCACAGTGACTTTGCTGTAGTAACAGCCAGCTGTGTCAAGGAGTGGTAAAGCATCAAGAGATTCTGTAGGACCAGAGAGGCTGGAGAGTCAGCATTGATTGAAAAAACACACATGGGACTGCTAAACCAATTAATTTGTTGGAAACACTCATTTGTTGTTCAAAACTACACAACACACTAGATATGAAGCACTATTACTGTAACAGAAAAATACTATCCCGTTACTTTATTTCACTATTAAAAAACTTAAAATCTTATACTCCCAAATAATTCAGAGAATAGAGTATAAGTAAATCTTAACTGACAGATTAGGAGTGTTTTCATGGACGTAAAGATGTGACAGATATTAGTGAATTAAAGGCAACAATATTCAGGCTCTTGGAAAACCCATTTTCTAAGTATCCACAGGGTCCAGAATCACTGGGATGTAAGAGATTAATATGTAGAAGAAACAGAGCTGCATTTAATCCTCACATCTGTGACAGGTGGAGATCATGAGAGGAATGCTCTTATAAATAAAAGGGACCCATGTTGTTCAGCTTCTCTTCTCACTCCAGGCCAGGTAAATCTCACAAGAGAAATGCATGTTCTGAAAGTGCTGGAGATTATATAAAGAACCAGAGAAAACGCAAAAGCTACATTGACCTAAAAAGACACAGAGGCAGCAAACAGCACTAATATTTCTGTGGATGCAAAGCCCAAGGCAACTTGTCCTCTCATTATAACTGAGTGGGATTGGTTCATATAAACTCTGGATGTTCATGTACAAAGAGGTTATTGCACGACCTCTGATTCATGGTAACTGTCTGTGCATTTGCTCTAAGCTGGTGGCTCAGGTAACTGGAATTAGCTAATTCCTCTCTTTCACTCAGAGCAGAGGGCTAAGCCAGCATGAATTAGTTCACATTTTTCAAGGGCTAAAACATGCATGGAAGATTGAGGCAAATCAGTTGATGTGCAGGAAATGATTACCACATATAAGCTTTCACTTGTGTTTATGTTTTGGGTTCCTCTTTATTACTGACTCGGGGATACTTCTTTTATCTGCATCTTTACACATGTTCAAAAGGACTCCTTGACACACATACTGGAAAGGAATAATCATGGCTGGTAGATGCTAGAACTCTTTTTTATAGCCACAACACACACACTGAGCAAGATACCTTGCCTTTTAAGCAAAGGTGAATAACTACCTACTCAGCTTCTGCTGTCACCTGGGGTGCTCATCATCTGGGCTTCTCCCTGATTGTGGTCAGCTCTGCTTCACTTCTGGAGTTTGAATTCTGAATTCACTGGGTTGATCAAACTTCACCTAACTGTGCCAGACCATCTCTCCACTTCTCATCAGTTTCTCCTGTTTCTCCAAGTGAGACACTTCAATGCTGCCTCAAATCAGACTGATTTCCAGTGCCACTTACACAGGACATAGCAGGCAACCACCTGCCAGTGCTGAGTCTTTTGGTTGGTGTCTGACAGACATTGCG
Organism: Molothrus aeneus; assembly: GCF_037042795.1. Taxonomy (NCBI): domain Eukaryota; kingdom Metazoa; phylum Chordata; class Aves; order Passeriformes; family Icteridae; genus Molothrus; species Molothrus aeneus. The sequence goes on from NC_089655.1 coordinate 18,047,082, forward strand.
GGGAATTATGTTGTGCTCCAGCTTGAGAGATAGATCCTACCTGCAGGACCCTGTCACCACTGAAGGTTTCATTAGCTCTGAATCATCAGAATAATATTGCTCCATGAAGAAATTTCTAAAAACAGAAGCTCAGAATTTAAGACTATGCTCTCCAGGCTGACATTATCATTCAAATATCATTCCTTGTGATATTTTTCATTTGAAAACCTAAATGTACTATATAAAGCTGGGGAGACTGAGACAAAAAAGAAGGAACCTGTTTCACGATTGCACAGAAGGACTGAAGAAAATCCAGAAACAGAAAGCTCAAACCTTGCACTTTTACATTCAGAGTTACTCTGACAGGTCCTGCCTACGTACCAACAAAATTATTATCTAAAATTATTTGCAACTCAGCTGCATGTGGCCCTAAGTGAATAAATTGATCATAGTGAAGCTTAAAGACACATGCATTCACTCTTTTTCCTACAGAAAATGATCTATGAATTTGAGTTGCAACTTGTTCCTTCCAAATTTCTATGCCTGAAGAAACATTCAAATGATTCTCTTTAAACACCTATGTAATATAAAGAAATATTTTCATCATATCATAATTTAAAATGAAACCTAGAAAGAAAGAACCCAGGGGATTCACTGAACTTCTAGCTCTTTATAATTTGTGGGCAGCTACACACAATTATATTACAAAGCCTAAATATAATATAAAATGTAGCTTGACAATAACTTAAACTGAACTTGACTGTGTTGGTGAGCTATTGTGATAAAAAATTAACATGTTTGGGGAAGTCTGATTTGCATTACACAGTGTCTGTAATCAAATTACCTCTAAATGTTATGCCATGTCACACTGTGTTTGAGATGTTGCTGTCAAAAATGCATACATACGCTTTACAGTTTGACTCAACCTGGCTTCCTTTTAAGCGATCATGTATGCCTCTGAGCCACTTCAGCCAAATGGTGGTAAAATACAGAGGTTGGCAATTCAATTTCATTAAACCTTTCAAGAAGGCAAAAGCAGATAAGCTTTGCTTGTTCGCGTCAATGATAATATTCAGCGCAGCCTAAATCTAATTCAATAGCTTCGCTCCCGCTCCCTTGTCACATTGTCATTTCCGAACCCAGTCCCCCGCCGCCCCCTCCCCGCTCCAGCTGCAGCAAAACTTTGTGAAGTGCTGAACCCACAGCCATGGGTGCCTTCCCCACTTGGTGGATGTGGCATGGGTAAAGCCCAGCCCTGGGGTCCGTGCATGGGGCTGGGCCCATGCTCAGGTGGCGGCTGCCGGACACTGTACCCGCTGACCTCATTGCAGGCACAGATGTTTACTGCACTTTGGGTGATCGCAGAAAGCAGAGCAGTAAAGTAGGCCAGCTTGCGGGAAGGCTGTTACCCACAATTCATGGAAAAATGCCGGATAGTTCCCACTAGGTTGTGGTCGGCTAGGAAACGGCAACTTATTAATCTTGTGTCAGAGGGCCAGCTGCAAGCCTGGCAGTTACCATATTTCACCACCAACTCCGTGTCTGGACAGCCATTGTCTATTTTTTATGAAAAACTCCACAAATCAGCTGCTATTTTCCCCCCGTACGTGCAGAAACGGCACTTGGGGGCTGAGGTGGCTCTGGCGCATCATCCGCACGGCGGTCAGGTTTGCTAATTCAGAGCGACTGCTTAGTTTCCAACTTTAATGATATTCCCTCAGCATATCACTATGGTTGCCTGGCGACCGGATTTCAGCTAGGCCTCTCATTTGATTCCCACACATCAGACCCTGAAAAGCACTTTTTTTCCTCCCTCCGCTTTTGATTCCGGCTCCTCTGAAACCCTTCCCCCTGCGGTGTCGGTATGGGTGGGCAGCGCGGTGGCAGAACAAGGCCAGGGGTGACGGGAGGCCTGGAGGCTCCTGGTCACACATCAAGGCCTGGAAACAAAGCCGCCAGGAGCCCTTCCTGACAAACACAAATTCCCTTCAGAAAAAGCAAATTTGGTCTTCCTTCGTAGCGTGGGTGTCATTTTAAGACTTTCTTTAGACACTTTACTAAATCTGACGCTTTCCATTGTTTTTTGGGCCGTTTCTCACAAAAGGCTTCCTATTATCAACAAGTTGCTATTGGAGTAAGCAAACAGCTTGTGAAGGCCTGAAATAATCTAATAAGCAATGGGCTTGCGTGCTTTATGTACCCACACCTTTATGGGATACAAAGTTTGTTTGGATAAATAATTTTCCACTTTTTGCTCAGTTTCAATTAAAGTATCCTTTTTAAATTAATGGATTTGTTCAGCTCTGCACCCTTCCCCCTAGCATATGCACAAACTCCCTCTACACAGTATAGTAGAGCCATTTTTCATAAACTGCTCTGGTTCAAACAAAAGAATTTTTAAAACATTTTGTTTCTTGGTGCAATTAAGGTCTGATCAATAAGACAGATACAAAAGCTGCACTGATTTTCTTATTCTTCTCTTGGCTACGACTGAAAGTCTTCACAAAGTTAAAGAATTGACTACACTGGAAGCCAGATCAGCTTACACCAGCTGAAGGCTTAGTCCTGAATCTTTAATGTGCTGTGGCAAAAAAAAACCCATGTTAGCTATAATGAATGTTTGCTAAACAGTTTTACAAACAAAACACAGGATTATTTCAGTATTAAAAAAAATCAATAATATAAGTTATACCAGATGGGGAATCACCATGTATATAATAATAACATAAATAATTTTCAAATATTACTGTTGAGGAAAATGCTGTTGGCTGGAAAATTTACTAAAGGTTCAATATGAGCACTATAGCTTATATACATGTTCTGTTTTTTGTTCGCATGGCTTTCAGATCATTCTCTGTATGGCCTGCTGATGGATATAAAAACTCTTAGTTATTTGTCATAAACTACTACTCAAGTGTCTATTAGTGATGAGCAGTCAGACCCAAATTAATGGCAAAGCATCAACAGCAGGAGTAGGTCAAACCTTGTTAGCCCATACAGACCTGAGCTGCCTCATCTTTGGTACTGACTGCAGTCTTGTGTTGTTTAGAGATCTTCAAAAATCCCTAACTCCTCAAGTTATTTGGTTACAGGAGAACCTTAGCTCATTCTTTTTTAAAGAAGTTCATAGCCCTTATGTTTGAAGAAAACCCAAACAAACAAAAAACAAACAAAACCCCAAAGCAAAACAAACAAACAAACCAACCAAAAAAACACCAAAAAACCCCACAAAACCAACCAAGACAGCTGAGAGTTCCTTATGCTTAGAAGTTTTCATTTTGAGATTTTCTGATTTTTCATTAAACTTCCACATTGCAGGGAGGGACACAAACAGTGTCAGTGACAGTTTTCTCTGGACCATTTATTGCTGGTTACATCCTCATTTGACACTCAGCTGAGGAGAAGTTCAGTTCCAGAAATGGGACTTGTAATTGGAAGTAGTCACATCTCAGAAAATCTCTTGAGAACAAAGGTCACCAGCTAGGAAATGTGGGATATACATTTCTGACCTCCAAAGCCACACAGAAAAGTTTTAAAGACTAGTAATGTGTTTGCATTCCATGTGTCAAATTAATTTTCCAAGGAGTTGTAGATGTGTGATACAAGGAGATAATTTCCTGGCAGACAGTGCTGCTCATCAGAATTATCATCACTAAATGCTAACACCTGCAGGACAGAAAGTTCTAGTGCATGGTAAATAGTTTTGCTTATTTATACTGAGACAAATTGTTCTCAGTTACATCAATAACAACAATATCAGGGAAGTGTCCTCATTTTCCCACAAGTGGGAAGGAGAATTCTGCCACTGCATAGCATTTCATGGCTAGTGAAATTAAAAGAAGTCAGCATACTGGAACACTTTAAAATACATTTATACTACTCTAGCTCTAATTAAATGTACCTCAAATGCACCTTGTGAAATGTATGCTCACATGAACATAGAAAGGATTTCGATGTGCAGTCCCCATTACTATCTGCAAATTTCTTTGTCGAAAGAACAGATCTTTGATTTTGTGTTAGAGCTAGAAGTAGGACTTCTAACCTTTCCCCCTCTCTCCCCTAATCTAGAGCAGGTTTCAGATCTGTATCCTTTACTCAGCAACAACTAAGTGCTCACAAGTTAAGAGATTTAAACTCTTTTTTTTCTTATCAATCATTTGCAATAACTGTTAGCGTTGAAGATACATTACCCACTGCAATGTTTCTCACTTACTTATTAAGTTGTTAAGGATGTTGTTTTGTACATTACACTCCTGACATTTGTTAAAAAAGAATGTTTTTAGATTAGTGTTCAAGCTTAATTTTTCTTTTTGCTGAAAGTTTTAATTAATAAATTAAACACATTGTAGCTGTGCAGATGGGTAAAGGAGATACCTATTTATACATTCTATCAATTTAATTCTTCCAAATTTTAGTAGCATTATGCTACATGCAACAAGAGCATGGTGCCCTTTGAGAATTTCTTCCATACTGTTTAATCTAAATTGAAGTACACCCACAAAAAATCCCATCTGCAATAATGGGATATACACACCACATTAAAGTACCCTCCCCCAATCACTGTAAGTATTTCCCAGAATGAAAAGTAAATGTTCAGTATTGCTTTGCTGCTGGAAGGCAGCCTCGTGGTGCAGTCTGGAAATAGGATTGCCCTCTAGTTATCTCACAACCTTCTAGCTGTAGGCAGAACACCCAAAAAGGTAGATTTGCCAAATAAGTACTTTATCTGAAAGCTTTATTCTCTCATATTGCAAGAAACTAAGGCATCAGCATTGACTTAATTTTTTTGTTATGGCAACATGTTATGGTTCTGGCTCTGGGTTCTCACTGCAGGTCAGAAGTTTGGTATGGAAAGCTTATTTGGGACTGTGATAATGGACTCTGGAATTTTCTTATCTGTTATTTAATTGTATAGCTTCCAGTGAACACTAGGGACTGGATTTGATAACCTGGGAAATGTCTTCTACTTTCTGTGATCCTAAATGAAAGGCATTGAATAGGGCTAGAGTTAAAGTCGGTAAGAGACTGCATGAGTACACAATTATTTTCATTGGCTACCTGTGGAATCTATTAGTTGTTTAAAAGGATTCATAACCATTAAAAAAAAAAGAAACATAATTAAGACTTTTGACCAAATTGCAATCAGAATTTTAATACAAAAATGGACATCCTCAGTTCCAGATTTGCTCCCTCAAAAAAGAAAAGAAGTTCTAGGCATACTATATATATATATGTGTATGTGTTGCTATTCATGGTATATTTAGAGTCCCAGATTTTAGAAAAAATACTTTTGTGTTGATTGAGCAATAGAAATAAAACTGAGCAAATATGGAAGGTGCACAGCATGCCCAGAATCAGGCGGTCAGAGGGAAGAGGCTGGAGAAGTACCACATCATCTTTCTTGCATCAGAATCTTGTGTTTTAGTAAGCAAGACAGGTTAAGAAAGTCTTTGTCTAAAACATGACTTTTATTTTGATGTGATTCGTTATAGGTCACAGAAAGTTTGGCCCATTTTCCACTGATTTGAGATCCAACCAATAATGAATCAGAAGCAGAACCAAGAATAGATCTAAGGAGTTCTGAATCACAAGCCACCTCTTTCTCAAAACACCCACTCCCTCCCAATCAGACAGACATCCCTTGTTTCTAAATAAATGCATTTGGTTACAAAATGAATTTATTTATTTTTAGCAAAAATTGCTCATAGTGACAAAATTTTCCATCCAGTTAATGACAAAATACATTCTGTTGCATAAGATTTGCACTCGTGCATAAAATTGCCTCTCTTGCCATAATTAATGTATGGATTGAAATTACAAGACATCTAGAGTTGCTGATGTGTCACTGAACACCCCCATTTCTCTTCTCCACTTTTCGTTCACACTTTTAGAACACGACAGAATAACGAAATACTACAGAAAGTCACACCACGCAGAGAAATGCATTTTAAATTGCTTCAAAATGCAAAAAAAACTGTTGCCCCACATGCACCCAGTACAACTTTGTCACCTTCCCATGGCAGGACCAGCTGTGATAGGGTCAGCTACACCCCTGAGCTAACAGAGCTTTGTATTTTGGTTCAGAGCATTGGGGGACTTGCATATCTAGAGCACAGTGCTCCTTGGTATCAGCTTTGCTCCTGCCAAACTTCAGCGTCTGCCTTATGCAAACAAATGAAGAAATAACCCTGAAATGGTTCCTATTCCTTACACCACCACAGATAAGTCAGAAATCTTTCATCTGAATGTGTTGTTAAATTAAGATCTGTGAGAGGTACACAGAATTAAAATGAAGATTGAATAATCTCCCTGTGATTAAATTATCTCAATTATCTGAGTGGCATAGTATTTCTACAATGCAGAACCATCTCTGATTAACAAACTACGCTCAATAAAATAAATAGCAAGTCAAATCACTGCATAAAATTTGAAAATAAACTAATTCCAGGGATAAAAGACACTTTAATTTCCTGTCCTCCACTCCTTCCTTTTCACTTGCATCCATAGAGTAAGAAAGAAAAATATCTTATCTTGTCAAAAACCTTAAGTTCTGTCCTAAATAATACATGAATATTTAAAGAGCAACTTTATTGTAAAAGAAATCCCTTGGGAAAAGCATCCCTTCCTAAGTGCCAGCCACTTGCAAGAGTTTGGAGTGTCTGGGAAAATCTTGAATGAAGCTCCAGACATACAGAAAACCTCCTCACTGCCTCTGCTCTTTCTGAAATGTTTCCAAAAGAAAATAATCTCTATACTTAACAGACAATCTCAAAAAAATGTTTGTCAGTGACAAAAGACTCCCACACATACCTTTTTTTTCTTTTTTTTTCTTTTTTTTTTTTTTTTTTTTTTTGTGGCAAGCATTGAGTCATGGAGAGAGAAAGTTATTTGCCTCAAATTTGTGCCAGAGCCCAGCTAGTACCAGACCTCTCTCTGTTCATTCTCCAGTCCTGTGTTTTGACCACGAGACTGTCCCTTTCCTGGCATTCATTAGAACGTGCTAATAGTCATGATGGAATGTGCTTATAGTCATGATTTTCCCAGTCAAAGGCAAACACATGAAAGAAAAAAAAAAGAAAAAGTAAAATACTTGAACAATGGGGGTTTTTTTAACATCATTATATTAGGTATGGTAGAGAAACCAAGGATGGATTTGAAAATGAAGGTGGGAGATGTTAAATGATGTTTTGCTGCTAATTGATAGCAGCAAAAGCTGAATTGATCCAATAGGTCTGTGGACATTTTCTGATTTAACATATTTTCAAGTAAGCAATAGGTTTCCAGAGCCTGCTATAATTGCCAGTGACTGCTCTGTCACTGTATGATGTGAATGAATGCTAAAAATAACACACATTCTATGCTGTGGCTGCCCAGTACAGATTCCATTCAGCCTGGGTTTGTGTATATTCCTGTTCCGCCTTCACAGCCCTGATATGCAGAGAAATTGCAACAATGGTCTATTTTTGTGTAGTGTGGATCCAGAATGCAGATTAAGTCTATACACAACATAGTCTTGATCTCCTAAGACAAAAATTCACCCTACGACAAGGAAATTTCATCTGACACAACTCAGATCAAAACATTTAATTACAGAGGGAAGACAAGCCATGGTACAGTGCCAGAACACAGCCATGAGAAGATAAGCTTTCCCAGTAAAGGTATCTCACCACAGAAGAAAAACTTCACTTTCAAGATAGACCATGAGCAAACAAAAACTCAAGCCAACATATTTCTGAGGGGATGTTTATAATTTATGCCAAAATCCATCCCCCCAGATGTTGTCCCGTTGAAAGTTTTTGGTTAAAACCAATCTCTAAATGAAACTTTTTGTCTATTATTCAGTAAACAATTATATCTGGAAGAGATTGATAGGAAACAATGTATATTAGGATAAAACTTTCATTACTTACACAGAATCCAATTTGCTGTCATCTCTTACACAATATATATGTTGTCACAGTGAGGCTGACAACCCAAACCAGAAAAAAATCTCTAAATGAGCAGACATTGCTACAGGCAGAAAAGAGAGTTCCTCTGTCCTTTCTGAGTGACTGGGAGGAGAAGTGTTTCTATAGAAAACACAGAGGGAAAACAGGAGTACAGTGCTGTGCAGGAGGGAGGTGTCCCTAAGGCACTGTGCAGCACAGAGACCCACCCAGAGTGTGAAATGCAGGATTTGGTCAAGTCAGGTCACAGGGGCAGTGAGAGGCTGCTTCATGGATCCTAAATACATTCCATGGCAAGGACCTCAGGAGCTACTGCAGCTTTAGAAGGACTGCCTGGATTCAACTTCTACATCCTATAGAAAACATATTGCCAGATAAGCATGCAAGCATGGCCCCAACACAGATGCTGGAGGGATTACTCAGGTCTCAGCAGAGGTTCCTTTGGGAGCAGGTGTTACCCATTAGCACAAGTACCCTGGTGGCACATGCCACTCGTGCCCAAGGTCAGCATCAATTCCCAGCCTGCCATTCAGCTTTGTACAGGAGACAGGCACTCAGAAGCATCCTTGTCAGTGGAATGATGGATTGCCTTCCTGTGGAAATTCTGAGTTTTGGGGGAGTGGGGTGTCGGTAGTTTTTGGTTGTTGTTTTTTGTTTGTTTGGGGTTTTTTGCCTTTTTTTTTGGGGGGGGGGGCATCATTTGAGGGGGTGGTAGGGGTAGGTGTCAGCAAAAAAATGAAATATGAACAGCAGCTCTGGAGAGCTTCCTACAGCTCATAAGGATGGTAATTAGATTTGAAACTACATACCCTCACCTCATTCCACAAAGGGCAGAGCACAGACGGGGGATCCACTCAAGGCAGCACTGAGATAGAGACTTTTTAAGAATATGAGTAGTCCCATTCTAGGCTTGTGTGCTTTTTAATAACAACACCACATTAGGTCTCTTCAATGGATTAAACTTGAAATACAAAATTGGACCTGAATGTAGCTGAGGGTACAACTGAAAATTGTAGAAAATCACTTTGTGCAGAAGTTCAGAAGACAAATTTGAAGCTGCTCTGCTCCAGTAGCTGAGATGAGAGATTACGTTTATAAAAGGGAATTATCTAACTTATTAAAACTTTGCAAGCTTCTGTTGTCTGTGGGTCATCTGACTGGTACTCAGCAAATAGTGCTGAGGTTTTCTTTTTCCTACTTTGTAAATAATGAATGAATAAGAACTTACTATGAAGTGCCAGCTTAATTTTAAGGAGCATTATCTGAGGCCTAGTAAAACCAGAGTCTGAGAGGATTTTTTAGCTGAAGACTTGCACGGCCGTATCAGCACCAGGTTCATATTCTAGACTTTTTTGTCTGTCTAACATCTATTAAATACAGATTTACCTTGTGTGTTATGGTAGAAATCAATAGGAGTTCTGCCACTGATTTGAAGAGAAACAAGGCTGGATAGACAAACATACTTTAGCTGCTGTTAATATGATGAGAGAAAAACAGAACCCACGAATATTTGATAGCTTATTTAACGGTATTTATGTTTATAACTATTAGCCTTTAGAAAACAGATCCCAGAATAACCTCCAGAAGAACAAACTCTCTATAAAGGAAGTTCAAAAAAGAATTTAGCTTATTTTTTGAGCAACAAAAGTGCTCAAAACACACATTTCTTTATGCACTAGAATATTGCATCGCACAGTCCCTCTCTTTTAAGAAACCATGTAAGCACTGATTTCAAAATCACTATCTAAATACCCTGGGGAAGCAGAGCAACAGTTTGCTGCAGTGGACTGCCCTGATATCTGATGACAGAAGGCATGATCCCCAGTTTTGTGTCTAGTCCATGTGTGGTTTTGTGTGCCCCATGCACCAGTCCCCCAGTGTGCCTGGGTTACTTCCAATGCCCAGAGCGCGAACAGCCGGGCGCAGGCCCGACGCTGTGACCACGCTGTGACAATGTGCTCTTGTCACAGAAGCTGCCACAGAGCCCTAACTTGGCCCTGGCAGGTCTGTCTGCAGAGTGGCTGCTGTCCCCAGGCAGCTCTACCTCGAGATGCCAATGGACTGATGTCAGCTTTTGAAATGAGCTTGCTGGGAGTGCCTAGATTAGCTGGGTTGCCAGGCTCTCGCCACTCTAACTCCCTTTTCCACTTCAGCGGGCTGAGCTTTTGACACTCTGAAAAGCACCATTTAAAATTAATTAAAGCTCCTTATTTTGTACCAAATCTCACTGCTACCAGCTCTGTTTATTATGTTTTATGCAGGGTAGGGGTTACCAGTCTGCAAGGTGTTCTGGGCTGGGCTACCAAAACTCATGGATGAGGAGATATTTGCAGGAGAAACAGGATGTTAGTGGCATTTCCACAAATCACAGCTTTTGCTCAGTTTACTGGACTCTGGTGGAATCCACTTGTCCCACTCCAAGGCAAGGCAAAGTTCCTGGCAAGAGCTTCTTGTGGAGATTTGTTCCATTATTTTTACTGCTGCCTACAGCATCGTAAAGTTTTACTTGTGGCATACACCAAGTGATTTTTAAAAAATAATTTACTATAAACATCCATAAAATAGATTAACACACATATGATTGAGCCAACTATTTTTAAATCTGTATGTTACAGTGGATTTATACATATTTTTTAAGAGCTGGAGGCAAATATTGTCATTTGGTTTTCTTTTCTGAAAGATCTCCTGCCCATCTGATAAAAAACAATAAAGGAATTTAAAGACCCTTTTACTGCATGTTTGAACTGTCACCTACAAGATAGGGTAATGTAGTCATGTAAATCTGTGCGTACAAAATTTTATTAGATGGCTGCTCATTGTGAAGGAGATCACAACAGTGAACTAATCCAGCACATGGAGTGTTCTTCAACACTTCATATTTGGCAAACATCAAATTTCTGAACTACCCACCAAAATGTAAATGGCATACTTGATATTCAAACTAACAGCAGGTTGTCCCACACAAAAGAGTGTTCTTTAAGTGTTAGACATTGATTATATAACACTCGGCACTTCCACAATATTTTTAAATATATGTTGACAAACACTGAGGAGCAAAAATGTAACAAAAGGTGCAAAGTAAAGTGATATAAAAGCAACAGTTAGAAGCAACCACTGCACTCAGAGTGCAGGGGCACGAAACCTAAAGTAGCTGCGGCATTCAAGATCCAGCGAGCTCAGAGGATGCCCAGCTAGCCAAAACAATTAGTCTGACACATCATTACTCATACTGGAATAGCTTCACTCTACATTGCTTTAGACAGGGCAGTAGCATAATAGACTCTTCAGAGTTTTACAGCAAAAAAATCTCCTGGATTCAAAACCACTTACAAATACAATTCTGTGAAATCCTCCTTCCTGAACAAAACTAAAAAGAAGGGAATTTTTGGATGGAATTTGAGTTATACACAGTCATGACTACAGAAGTATAAACATTAGGAATTGCTGGGGATTTCTGAAAGCTGTACGTTTTTGTTGATCTTGCTTTTTCAGTTACTCATAGAGCAAAAGAATAATTTATCTACTAGAGAAAATGTGTCAGAATCTGGCCCTAAATCTCATACATGTTAACTCTTCTGCTGCACAATCTCAGTTTTAATTCAACTATGTGTTTAGGCCAATTCCCTCTTGGCAGCATAGATTGGGCAAGGTTAAAAAACAACAACAATATAGATGGAATTATTTCTTCTTTTATACTCATGCAAATTAGAAAAACTTTCATTCAAAAGGAAGACTATAGAGCTGTAAACAAATTTATATCTGTAAATATCTATAGTACTTGAAATAAGTTAACACCCTTTTATTTGAGATTTACAGGATTCCTCTGTGCTTCTAAGCATCCCAATTTGTACAAATGTCCTTGCATTAAGTTAAACTTGCTTCCTTGCTCTGCCCTCATGCAGATTCTTGCACCTGTGCTGTGGGAATTTAAAATGCTTCCAAATTGAAAAAGCACAATTCTGTGTACTAGCACCAGCATAAACAAATATAAACACAAGATATAAGGCAGGAGAGAATCAGGCACTGAACACTACAGCCCCATAAGAAAGGGTCTCCAGAACATAAACGATGCTACAAGTCTCCTTTTTAACCAGGGAGTCTCCTCATACACCTCTCAGGGAGCTAAATCAGGTTAATGACAAATATATCCACATGACACATAAAGGGCTGAGTCCTAAGAGGTCTCATTGGAGATTAACAGGACTTCAAAAGTGGCACAGTATGGACTGAGACCTTGAGTCACTTTCGTGACAAATCCAAGTGATTAAGGTAAATAAATTGCAAAATTTATTTTTGCCAGTGTCCCATAGAACCTGCACCAGCATCTCCTCCCAGCCCTGTGCTGCCCACTGTAGGGACATCACAACAAACCAGCTTGGGAGTGGATCTCCAATTAAAACATCTCTCACTATCTGTAACTGAGATTATTTTTAATCTGGCAAGGTCTGTGTCTGAGCATGCTGCCTCCCACAAACTGCTGTGCCAATATGGAGAGGCAGGCCTACATCAGGAATAGGTGCCCAACAGCTTTGTGAGCAGCCACCTCCTGTGAAAAAGACCTTATTTACACAAATACCTTTGATTACACAGCAACTCTTATAGTGTATGAAACCCAAAGTCCAGCCAACCTTGTGACTTGTCTTCTTTTAACATAATCTTATGCAATGCCAAACATTTTGTCTGATACTTAAGTAAGCAGTCCACAGTTAGTTTCAGAAAAATTCAAGTGCTGGAGCCCAGTGTTTACTCTGTGAACATTTGTGTTGATAGAGTTCATCTGCAAATGTGCAAATAGAGACTGAAAATAAAGTGAGAACAAAACAAATTTTGAAAAATGACCTGGAAATGCCACCCTGGGCCTTCAAATCCAGTTTCCTGATATTATCACAAAAATCTCTAACATAAACCAGTCAAGATGCATTTAAAAACATGATTTAGTCCACTTTCCCTATGGGGAAAAGTTGTTCTGATGGTGAGAGGCTTATTGAGTTAAACCTGACCAGTCATGGCCAACCTCTGCTCATTTCTTCTCATGGCTGCACTAGTTATTCACTATACCTCCATTTCACTCATCTTTTTCATAAGACGGAAAATGCTCCTTCTCAAGAGAGAAAATGATTCATTAAAAAAGAAGTTATAAACCACTATAGATGAATTTTGGACTCCTACTAGAACTTTTTCGAAGTTATGCTAATATAAAGTCTTGAAAATTAATATAGGCTGCTATGCCAAGGATTTAATCCCATCTCATTCAAATTTCCATCAGTTTTTGGGTGTTTGTTAAATATAAAGAATCTAATTTGACTCTCCCCTAAATTTTATCTGCCCTCCTCAGGGAAACAAGCATCCATAGGGTCCCTTTTTCTTTTTAGCTAAAAGGAGCAAAAACAAGGTTTCTCAAATCAAACATCATGGGTTAAATCCCTAACAGTCAGATACATACATCATTGCTAAGGATTTTTTTTTATTTTAAGCAAAAAAAAATCTCACTCTATCAGTGAAGACTTTTTTTTCCTCACTACACTCATCAGTAATCATCTGTATCTGCATGTTTCTACCTTTCTGTATTTGAAGGCTGAAATATATAAACAGAGGCTGTAAACGAGTCTCCACCTGCAACTGATTGGTTTACAAATTGTTCATTGGTTGTTACATCCTACTGATGTGACAAATTTTCTTTTCCCTGCTCCACCAGCGTAGCACAAATACGTATTTAAACAAAAGCAAAAACATCACCAGTGCACATTCTCTTTTCTTGTCAGAATAGAACTGACAAAGGAATAATCCCTTGTTGAGAGTTTTCTCTCTTTCTCCTCTTTCCCCCCTGCTTAAAGGACTATGAGCATCTGCTTCCCTTGTTTTCGTAAACAAGTCTTTGAAAAACATCAATTCATCCTGCAGGCTTTAGGAAGTTTACTGATCCTATCGGCGTAATAGCATGCTGCTACACTCGAAAGAAGGCAGTAGTGCTCTCCACTATTATGTCCTTTTTAAAGCATGGCAAAGACATCAGGCACTCTAGCACATCCTTAGTACTATATGACAAATAACGAGATAGTCATGAATTACCAGGACTAGCAAGTATTTTTTCACCCCAGTGTTACATTTTACTTATTTATTTACATCATCAGAAGGAAATGATTGCTCAGCATCCAGCTGGGTCTTCAGTTGTGCTGTTCAAACGGAAATCCTTTCAAATGCCAATGCAAAGATCAAGGGTTAAGGTCCCAGTTCTGCTCCTCTTGCAGATGCTGGAAGTTGCTTATCTCAGGAGATTTTGGCCCATCAAAAACCAGAATATCATAGCAAAATCTGTCATTCTCCTAGGAACAGAAAGGCCGTAGCATTTTGGATTTGCTAGGAATAATGGAATTTGGATTATTCCTGCAAATGGCAATGAATGGTTTGTTTGGGATTATTGGAGAATGGTGCAAAATAGCAAAAGCAAAACATTTGTATTCCTCTTTCTGTCCAAAATTTTAGCCTGGATACTCCCGGCCTTGCACTGTGTTTTTCTGCCTGAATCCTCCCATAAAGGCAAGATAGGCTCTCACTGTGGAAAGCTGCATGGGAGCTGCAGGAAGACAGGTGCCATACTTCAACCCTTTCTATCTGCTGTTACATACAGGAAAATTGAAAATACATTTTCAGTATGTATGGTTTGACAGTTCTGTCTCCTCTTACACTAAGGCTAAAGTGTTCATTTGCCATGAGTTCACAGCAAGTGTTTGTAGAGCAGCTTGTTTTCAAACAAGACCAAGAGAGTTTTCACCTGCACCAGTGAGGGATGGTATTGCTAAGCCTGAAGGAGAATATCTTGATTTTTTTATCTCATAAACAATCATAAAGAGACGCTGGTGTGAAATAACATTGTCCAGCTGAGTGTTTAAACTGTCAACAGTAAAGAGAAGCTATACCCCCACCAAATATCAGTGTTCAGTCCAGATGGGTGAAATTATTTCTTTTCTATTTGAAAGCTCCACTAAATTCAAAATTTTCATTGAGTTTTACATAGCTGCTGTTGTAAAAAGATGCAATAATTAAATTAAATATCACTAAAGAAATTAAGAACATCAATGCCTTAGGCTTTTGAATACACAGATGTCCCTCAGCTTCTCAGGCTGGTTTTGATTTCAACCCCTTTCTGCTCTGGAATAAGGAAAATTAAGGAATTTGGTTATTAATTTTATATAGAAAAGCACAGAATATTTTAGTTGAGGTAAACCTCTTTGTCTGGTAGATCCTGACTTTGTTCTTCTCATTTCTGTTACAATGCTGCACTGGCTCCAGCATTTCCATACCAGTATGGACGGAAAGATGGACAAGACTAAATAAATTCCCGACTGAGGTCTTGTATGGCTGACTAATAATTGCATTGCCTGTCCCTCAGAACACTTGGAAAGGCTTGTGTAGTTTCAAGGCCACAGTGCAGTAAAACTGCACTGAAGAGTGAGGAGCCACTGATTCTGTGGACACTAATATTTGCTAGAGAGACATAATGTTGTCTAGTAAATACATCGATTTGGTTTCACTGGATATTTGTTGTACTCATTGGTGTTTGGTACATAGTGCTATTTCAGTAAATGATAAATTCAGAGACTGAAAGGGTGGTGAAGAGAAGAATCAAATCATTTCAAAATTAAATTTTCCCACTTTTCCACAAAGCCATAAGGTATTTTATAAGAAATTTAGGTCAATGTTAGACAAAATGTTTTAGAACTTCACATACAAAAGCCAAAACTAAGTCAAATCCCCTTCAAACTGTTTAAAAACTGTGAAAATAAATGTTGACAGCAATCCAATTTTATTAATTCTTTTCCATGCAAAAAGCTGTGAAATTCATTATAAATTTGTAAATAATTTCAATTAAATTGGCCAGGTTTAGTAAATAAAACATCTTTTGTTTCACTCTAGAGTTTGCAATGCTTAAGACTATCTTGTGAGATTTTCATAAAAGGAAGCAGTTAACAAGGCATCTTGAAAACGGTTTGGTGTTTCGATGGTCCCTTCATCTCAGACATTGGTTGTAAGAGGTTTTTGCTGCCAGAGAGGTTTCTAGCTAAACCTATTTCCTGTACAATTATAGGCACATGGATGTACAAAAGGCATTAATATGGCATCTGACAGCAAAGTCCAACAGAGCGTCTGCATATCTCACTGCAGAGTCACACACACTGTAATGACTGGTTTGGTTCAGCCAATTTATTTTGTTTAAAAGAGGTTCCTCACACCGCAGCCCATGGAATCTTTGGGTCAGGGTGCACTGGGATTTTGGAAAAATGGGGAAGCTCAACCTTGCTTGTTTCTGGTGAGTGGTATTATAAACTAAAAATGCGCCAACACTTGCAAGTAAAGTAACTCTCAAAAGAGTTAATTACTTTCCAAACTGTGAGCCTTTATTAGTGTTCCTCATCACAGGTTGAGCTCTCTGAAGAGCACTGTGGTATTCAAATAATATAAATAAACAGCTTTTAAAAGAGAAAGGAAAACAAACAACATTTTAAAAACACATATATAGCATAACACTGTGTACAGTCTTTTGTTATGACCTCTCTTTACACAATTTCAGTGATTTGAAAATTAAGATTCTTGATGAGTCAAAATGAAGTGGATGCCAAAACTATTCAATATCAGTGAAATGCAGTTTAGAGTCAATAGGATTGGCCGTCTAATGACGATTAAGTATGCTATAAATTTAAATCTTTGAACTACTTGTTGAGATTTATTCAGGCAGACAAACAAAGATAACAAAAGTCTTTTGTGTGTTTGTCACTCATTTCCGTTGCTCTGTTGTTGCAGTGTCAAATAATGTCAGTTATTTAAGCACAATTAATGTAATTTTAAATTCTCAACAAATTAAATTATAAAGACTAACAGTCCAAGGAGGACCCATCCCATTTTTCTTGTACATTTTCTTTTTTCTCTCAGTTTTGTGGCAAATTTTAAATCAATGGGAGGTTAGTTTCAACCTTGATTCTTAGAGAAACAGTCCATTTTTAAAAAATTAATTTTCTACTCATTAAGTCATTTCTCCCTTGTTTTGACCAGGTGAATAGTAATTTTCAGAACATTTAGCAAAACCAGAGGGGAAGAGGTGATAGATTCCAAATGACTCTCCCTTGTGCCAGGATTGTTTGTTTTCCTTTATGATTGTATGTGTTCATTCAGTGCAGGGGGAGCTGCCTTTTTAAATCCAGGACTTGGCTGGTTGCTAACTTCATTTTAGAAGAATAGGAAGGCAGCATTTTAAAACAATGCCACAATGTAAATGACCCCTGCAGGAAAACTGGAGGCTAGATAAGGAAACTTACAGTTGTTTTCATCTCCTTAAGAAAAGAATGTTAAGACTTTCATTTAGAAGTCTTGAAAATTAATTGAAGACAAAAAGTTCATCTATGTCTAGGCTTGTTTAATTAGACTGGTATCAGGAAAGTGATTCTGTAGAAGCAACTTAAAGCTGGTCTTCTCAAAGAAGTAAAATTAGCACCCATTGTGGTGAAATTATGTTGAATTTCATATAATTTAGCAGGAAGGGGGTGAGATATTTTACATTTTGTGAGATCATATCTCAAGATTTAGTGCAGCATCTAGAATTTCTTTGCAGTAATAAAGACAATGATCCATTGTGTACTTCTGTTACTAATTATTCTGTAAAGATTGTCTGTTCCAAAAGATAATTAGAAAAGGTGAAATTTGATTCCATTAAACAGAACTCATCTGGGACACAATGAAATTTTGTTGTGAAGTAGTAGACTCACTTTGAAGCCAAATAAAAAGCTTTTACATTGATGAAATGAATAAGATTGTAAAAGCTCACACCCTTTTTTTTCTCTTTATTCCTGCATGGGCAGCATTTAAGAATAATTAGGCTAAGACTGAATTATATATGCAAGAAGTTTCAGTTCTTGGTTATTTCAGGCAAAAATTGTGTCTTCTGCTTTTTTCACAGATCAGTCCTTAGTATTTCTGTTGCAGAAGTCAACTGATCAGGCACAAAATACCAAAAACCAAAGTGACCTAAACTTGTACAGGACCCAACTTCCCTGATTCCCCAACTCGGCCTTCCAGCTATTACTGGGAAAATAACCCCAGTGCTGCCCAAAGAAACCCCATACAAGGCTCTCCCCAGGACAGTTCTGGGTCTGAGGAGAAAATTAAGTTGGCTCCAGGTCTTGATGCTTTTCCCCGACTCTCTATAAACTATAATCTGCTTGGCCAAGTGATGATTTAGCAGTGTGAATCTGTCTACCCAAAAATAGCCTGAGGTCCAGTCAGGAGCTGGAAGACTTAACCACTTTGCTCAGACACCAGAGAAGCCAGAACTGCTGCATGAAAGTTGTGTTTGAAGTTATGGCTGGTACTGGGTTCAGATCCTCATTGTCTCATTTGTAGGTCATATGAAACTACTTAATGGCACAGGTCTTATTGTAAAGAAAAGAATGGCCAGAATACATTGGCAGCCAATTTCTTTGAGGATAACCACTAAACACAATGCACCAGGAGATAATACGCTTGGGAAAACTCTTTGGGAAAATACTTGAAGCTGCTTGAAACCACCTTACCTCAGCTCACTGGACAAAGTCCAAACATTACAGGCTTGAGTTTGGCTGACTGGAACATAGAGCTGCTCTTGCAGCTGGATGAAAATGTTTCACACCACAGCTGTCATGTCCTGGGACAGTCCTTTACAAGACCCCAAGCCCTTCTCACACATCCTGGGACCAATGGCTGAGAAGGAAGAATACCTTAAGGACTTCCTGGCCAAGAAGAGTGTGAAGATGCAGAAAAGGAGCAGAAGCAAATTTCTAAACCAAATCCTAACCAGCATGCTCAGCTCCAGCATTACTTTCACCTGCCTTGACATCCCCAAATTAGATGTCTGATTACTATCAGTGAAACAGAGAGCTCAGGAGATATTGCAGAAGAGGGCATTTTCATATCAAATTCTAGGAACTTCACAGTGACAAATATCTGAGCACATCTCAACATCCCTGTGGAGGAAAGAAATGTAATTACCAGCTTATAGAAGGAAAATCAAAATATAGAGAGACCAAGAGAGCTGTCCAAAGTTCCATCGATAAGGCTGTGCCTTTCTTGATTCCAGGTAAGCATCCTGAGGACATGGTGAATTTCCTCTCAAGGATCATACTTTTAGTGATTTTGCAGAAAACCCCAGCAGCTCTTTTCCTCACAGTATGCTGAATGGATGTGGGTTTATTTTTTAAGACCAACTCCTATTTTAACAGAAAGTGCCATCACTAAATTCTGAAATAAAAAAGAATTTCATCAAACTGCAATCTAATTACAGTGGATGTTAAGAACACATGTGGCTTTTTGGAGCTTTGTGGAACATTCCCATGAAGAGAAACTTAGCAAGAGCAGCTTTGTGTACATTTCACAGAACTCTGCCAGCGTTACTGACTTTTACACAGGTCTGAGCCTTACTCTAGACTGAAGTCACAAAGAAGGGATTAGTAGGGCTACACTGAGGCTGTCTGTCACATAGAAGCTAATTAACTGCTGATTGGATGCTGCTAAATCCCTGTTTCCTTTGCATTTTACACACCTTCTCCACAAAAAAGTAGCTCTCATCTAGTAGAAAAATAAAAATTGCAGTCCAGGGTAGTAATGAAATAAGCCTCTTCTGAAGAAAAGTTGTTATATCAATACGTGACAACAGTGTGTTAATGTTGCATCCTCTTGAAACTGAGTTGATTGCCATGCTCAATTCATCCCTTCTAAATATGAACCAAAAATATAAAATTACAACAACAAGCTGATCTTCAATAAAGCATCTCTTGCTTCATTCTTCATAAAGTTTGAAATGTATATGCTATCTGTTGCCTCAGCTCAGTAGCATAGGTATAAATCTAGAGCAAGCTGGACATGAGGTACCAGTGAAGGTATGGCAGAGAAAATAAATAGATTTACATTTCAATTTGCATGTTCTGTGCAGATGTATGGTCTATACTGATTTCAAGGCAGTCAGAACTACACTTGCCTTTCACAGAAGCAAGTTTACACCAAAAAGGCGGTGTTGGGAGATTCTTCCCAAAGGTACAGTGACAACTCAATAATCTTCCTCTGATACCTTTCCAGTAGCTGCCTTGTCTCAAGGCATGTAAGCACTTACTACATGACCTGAGTTTAGTTCTTTTCTATTTCCTGAATGTCAGTTTATTATTTTCATGCATTTTCTAGGTGCTGATTTGAATAGATAAAAGAAAAAATTGTATCCTTCCACATTTTTGGAAATATCATTTTCCTGAAGTTCAAAATATAAAAGAAGAAAATTAAGGAAGTGTGTGGCTATAAAAAATGTTTACTTTAACTGTCTACACTGCTAAGCACTTCAATCAGAACTAGTAATTTTTTCTTTTAGAAATACCAAGCTATAAATTTATTTCCCAGCTGCAAGGAGAAATTGCTTAGATGCTCAGATACATAATGTGTCTGATTTTCCAAAGTACCAGGCAGCTACCTTGAGCTGCTGCACGCCCTTCACCCCCTCTGTACATCAGACGAAGCCCTTTTCTATATGAGCACACATCAAAGGTTTACATCACCCAAGTGAAAGAGAATTTCAGAGGTGAGAATGGGAAAGTAACAATTTTAAGGACACATCACAAATGACAGTGTTAATCGCCAATAAAAGCAAATTGCAGTTGAATAAAGGAAAGTTTCTCCACTGACAGAAGAGAATGTACCCCTCAATCTGAATCACAGAGCAAATTGGTTTTGCCACAGAGTCACACTTTCTACTGAGCCCTTGGTTCTCCAGCCCAAGATTGTAACAGAACTTAAACAGATAATATAAGTTACAGGAGGAAATAGACAGGCATTAAATATGAGCATAGGGACCAAATGAAAAGGTAAGTAATTCAAACTGAATGCGAAGGTTGGAAATCCACTAAGTGGGAAATTCACTCCCATTTTTGTCATTATTTAACTCCTCTCCACACGACTGAATATCACAAATGGTGCCCAAAGTCCAAATTACAAAATGACTCCTTTATTATAACAGGAATATTTCTACATTAGCTGTGAAATATATATGAAAGGTGCTCACAAATCACAGTTCACATGGCCTAGCCAGTTATCCTAGAGCTGGCAATCATGCTAGGGACGCCAGAGATGTACCAAAACCTACACAGCCCTTCAGCAAGACAATTTCTGAACTGTCCCCCTCGGATTAGATTTCAGCTAATGCCAAATGCAAGTACATGAATGCCTGACATGAAGGTGAAGGAGGAAGAGAGAAGGGAGGGTGTAGTGAGAAAATATCAGCTGCCTTCAGAAATTAGGTATTACACGAAGTAAAAGAGCTCAAGACAGAGGGTCAGGTGTCCTCTGTTATTAAGAACAAGCAGATTTAGTCATGGTTCCCAGGCACTCATTATAGTGAAACCCAATAGTCATTATTTTATTACCAGCCCTAACCATCCAATGGATACTCCAGTCCCACCACTTAGTTTGCTGGGAGCAATGAGAAGATGCCTACTGCAATCTGCAGAGACATGAAGGGTGTGATAGAGGAGAGCACAGGAGCAGCCTGCATTTCCTTTCTGTTTCCCTTATTTAACACCTTGGTCCTCAAAGAGCAAAGTAAAGCAAAACATAAGTGTTTGAATAAGGACTAGAATCCAGTCAATGAGGTACCCAACATCTGTATGGCACCTTTAACAGGACAATGCTGTGTCTCTCAGGATTGTGCACAGAGCTCATTTCTAAGGATCTTAGGATTTCTTTTTTCCATAACCTCAGTTTTGTTGAGTCTTACTTGTTTCCTACTTGTTACCCACCTTCACTCCATCAGCACTGCCTGTGTAAGAAGGAGGTCTGAGAAATGAAGAAGCCAAGCTCCCTGCTGTTACTCTTTGTCCTTCAGAAACAGCAAAGGTGAAATTCTGGCTTTGTTGCAATAAATAGAGCACACGCCAAAACCTTGAAGGGCAGAATTTCCCTGCCTGGCTGTCACCTGTAACATTAATGCAGCCTCCCTCTATACACACTCAGCAGAGGACAGGGGTTTGCAGGTGGATTTACAAAAAACAAATGCCAAAAGCAAGAATGGGAAAGGTTTTCCAAAACATCTGTCCCCAGGGAATGTCATTCCCCTCTAGAGATATCATCTTCACGCCCTCTGTTATACTTTGTACTCAAACCCCATCCTTACCTGAGCAGACAATCATGCACAATAAGAACCTCATGAACTTTCAGTATTTACTTTTTGCCTCTAAGATTCTTACCAGTCTCCCAAGGCTGATGTTTCCAAAGGAAAGGAAAAATTGACTCTTAAGAACAAAGTCTGCAATGAGAATTACATTTCTTTTAAGTTTTGAGCACGTGCTGTGGGTTTCTAGTATACACCAAGGAAAAGAAATCCCACATCTTGCAATAAGTGGGGTAAATCACTGCTAAAGAGGAAATTATCCCTGTTAGACAACAGGAACAGAATTACTTTTTTGGTGGTTACTTGATTTATGATTTTTTACATTCTCTTTTATTTTAAAGAGCTTTTCCTTATGCAAACAAGAGCATTCACTGATCAGCACCAGTATCTCTTTGCTTTGGTGTACATTAAGAAAATTAAATGGAATATTCTTAGAAAGACATCTGTGCCTGGGGTGACTCACATTTGATCAATCCCTGTGAACAGTTCTTTTCAGAGGATGTGCAATTATTTGCTCAGTTAGGCTTAAACTTTTTATTTATTTAATCACCCTCCTGTAAAGCTTCGATCTGAGCTTCCAAAACCATTTTTCTAACCACTTTAGTGACATATTTTAAGTCTTATTTTCTAATCAACTTCAGCCTGTAAAACATGCAATGTTCTACTTAATGCATCCTATTAGGAAATCAAGCTGCTGCATGGATTTTGAGATCTCTCATTTTGCAACCCCGTGAGCCATTTGGAAGCATCATTAATGTCATTATTCCAGGGGAGAAGGAGAGAACTGGCAGCAGAGTGAGCCCTCTACACGGCTGTCAGCTCTGCCCTTCTAACATTTGCAGAGTGACTCAGAGGTGAATCACAGGTTTCTGCAGGTGTACACCAGGGAGAGCTGGATGATTTCCATGTCACAGTGGTTGCAAATGTTTACTTCATTAGTTCATGGGGTTACTCAGCAGTCCTAGCCAACTCAATTTCTCAATCTTACTGTATGGCAGTTAAAAAAAAAAAAGAGAGTAGAAGGCAGCTTTGAAATTAAAAACACAAGATCAACAGTCAATTTGTAATTAGAAAATCTGAGCAATGATTGAAGGGGAATGGGTTTATGTGTAGCTACTGTTAAACAGACATTATGAAATATTTCAAAGTGTATCAATGTTAGATCTATTGTGCTCTTCACGACAAAAAAAGGATCCAGTAAAGAATATTTACTAAAATATCCAGTAAAGAATATTTACTATATCCCTCTTCACAGCAGTATACTCTGCACAAGGGATAGTGATCTCTATCCACTGAAAATGCATTTGCTACAAGAAACTCACAGTGATGTCTCTACTTAGCAACTAATTCAATAGCTTCTTCCAAGTGTCCAGATGTTTCCCAACAAGCCTTTGCATGCAGGAAAAGAGTCACTTGGGATTTACATTGACAGCATTTCCCACTCACTGCTCCTGGTGTGGCTGGAGATTAAACTCACACAGCCTCGTCTACTCCTTATGCTTCAGGTTTACAAAGGACCCAGCTGCCATAGGTAGGAGAAAAATCCTGTGTGCAGGACACCAGGTAGCTGTGTGAATCTTCTTTTTTTTCTAAGTCACTTATCTACCCATTTTATTAGTCTATTTCAGTTATTTTGAATTTTACCATCTTTTGACTTCATGCTAACCTGCTCCCCACAAGATTGTGTCACTGGCAAATGTTATCACTTGACTTCATGTTCCTACTTTAAGGTTCTTACTGTCTAAATTCTCTCAGGACTGATCATTGACCTGTGCCCTACTATAAGTGACCTCTTCTGGGTATGAAATCCCAAATGTTTCCACTGACATAAACTACTTGTTCTTAGATTATAGAAACTTTTTTCCCCATGGTCAAGGAAAAGTCTTTCCTAACCTTTTCATTATTTTACCTTGTAGACAATGTTTTGCATAGTTACCACACCCAAAAGATTTTGGAAGTCTTGGTGGGATTTTCTCTCTGGTACAAACCCAGTAAAAGGTTACAACCAAGTCTGTTCACTCCTGTAATTAAAATTGATCAAGCTGTCTGAGACTCACTAGAAATACAGACTTAAATAAACTTTACTAGTTCTAGGGGAAAAAAATGCTGCCTAAAAATTGAAGACTATGAAGAGAAAATGGAGCTAAGAGACACACAAAAGCTGAACATTCTGTTTATCCCAGATATCCTTCACATTTTATGCAAACAGCTGACATCTTCAAAAGATCTCATTAGAAGGTACCCAGGCAGAGAGCAGAGTGCTATGTCAGCTATGCACTCAGTGCATGACTACACCAATGACACACTCTCTTAAGGATGCACTTTTAATCTCTGAAACACTTCTCTACTAAACTATGATCTTTTGAAAATAATGGAGAATAACAATGCAAGCTTGTGAGAAGAGAGACACTTAAAACACATGTTCAAAGCACACCCCTATAACCCACTATGCTGTTCTGCGTGATCACATTGAAACTGCAAATGGAATCCAGGGAATCTCTCTGGAGTCAGAGTGTGGCAACACAGAATTGGCCATGTAGTGTTTACTAATAAATCTAGCTGGATTATTCTGGCCAAGGGTCCTACCAGGTGTCATCTACACAGGAAAAACCTCCACAAACACTTGCAGTTACAACACAGTGGTCTTGGTAACCCTGATTGTCCCTTCCAATGGTGCACTCCCAAAAGAACAGACTGTGCCCTAAAGCCCCGGGTGGCATCAAAGAGCAGAGCTGACAGTTGGCACAGACAGATGGAGGCTGGAGGAGGCAGGATCACACAGCAGGAGGCTCAGCACCCCTCACCAGGCTCTGCAGCACCAGCCAGATTGTGCTCTGGGCAGCACAAAGTTTCCTGGACTCAAATGCAGGAGCAATGCTCAGGTTACTAAGGGGAAACCTGGGGAAGGAAAGCCTCCTGCTCTGTCATAGCTAATCCAGCTGTCTGGGAGCTGCTTTTTCCCCAGACACAAGGAAAGGGCAGGGAGAAAGTGACTCCAGGGATCCTGCATTACAGGGTGGAATAGTGCGGTGAGGACACTGTACAGAAATTGTACATTGATCTGGTCTTTAGTTTTTGTATTATTTCAGTAGTTTATGTTCCAGACACCATTAAAAAAAAAATTACAGTCAGGTGAGGCAGGTACTGAATATGATGCAGGCTCACAGTCATATTTATTAACATCCCCCCTTAAACCTAAGGTGTCTCTGACTTAGTAGATAAACCCTGACTTAACATCCCACCAAGGCAATGATACCCATAAATACCCATTTTCATTTAGCAGCAGCCATCTAAACAGGGTTGAAGACATATTTTTAAGTCCCATTAGAAAGAGATAGTGTCTTAATTGAGTTACCATCCTAAAATTGGCAACAAATTCTTTCCAGATTTTAAATACAGAGGACAATGACAAGGGAGGAAAGAAATGCATTTCAAAATAAATTATGAAGCTGAAATTATAAGAATACTGTGCTAAGCTGTAAATCACATGGCACTGCAAACCAGTGTTTAGATGTGCTTTATTTAAAAGCTATTAGCATGTTATGCTATACTTACTTAAGTAAACTATAAAAATGTTCTCAAAATTATCTATTATGAATCCATTTCTGCCATGAACACACTGCCCCCAGGGTAAAGGAGCACTAAAACTTACTACAGCTATAAATATCCTGGTTTTCACATGGCCTGATTGAAAACGATGTAGGTGTGCTTGGCATTTAACTTGGGGAAGTCGTGTCAGCTTCCCTCCCTTCCTCCTCCCCATGCTAACAATGCTGTTTGGCAGCTTTTTCATTTTATCTCACCACAGATCTTTGCCAAAACTTGAATCTGCTCCTGACAGATTAACTGCCACCGTGAAAGAAACTGGCTTTTTTTTTTTTTCCTGCAGATTCTGATTGAAAGGATAAGCTTGAACGACAATCTTCTCAAATGGCCTGGTCTTGTCTCAGGCCTGGAGTTGGGAAACGAGGACCAATACAGTTGGAGAGGCTTTAGTTAGTCAGTAACCACACTTTGAATTCAATTATTTGAACAGTACAACAGACTGTGAGACCAGATTCCCAGCTGTTTTTTAACTTATGTTTTCACTTGCACCTGTGCAAAGTGGGCACAAAATACTTCTAATTTGGCAGTTGGGAATTAGACCCCATATTTACATTTGCTTCCTGATTCCTGACTTTATTCATCAGCCAGCATGTGGTACACAAGCTGATGAATTATTGTTTAGCTTGTTTTGAAAACACATCACTTGCAAACATACTTTAAAAAGATCTGCAATAATTAGCTGCATTTTATTTTCTATGCTAACTGCACCTTTTTATGCCTTTTTATGTATACATGCATATACAAGTACATTTATATTCAGTTAAATTTAGTCCCTTATGATTAATTTAGGGTCAAAAGCAGGGCTGAGTGAACAGAACTATAAAGGTGGAATTCAATATATTTATACCAGCTCTTAATTCTGCCCTTTTGCCTTAAGAGAAATTTCCATTTTCAGTGTACAAGGACATTTTAATTATTAACTATTTTGCATTTACTAAATATAAGCAAGACTGTAGGTAATTCTACCCTTATGTCTTGACCAAACAATGTTAAATTATCCTGCATTTTCTGTGGATCTAGGGGCATGCCTGCTGTTATATTGACATTCAGGGACCTGACTGGGTACCTGAACCATTTGCTGTGTCCAATACTGAAGATCCAACACAACAAACAGGGTCCAATCCTCCCTGCACCAGGCATTTTGCCTCTGCCATGGAATATGAGGAAAATTATTCTCTACCTATGATACTTGGATATTCACAGCAAAAGTCTATTTTTCTCTCAGTTTCTGCATAGAGAAAAATTATTTTTCAAGTAGTTTGATAACAACCTGCTTTACAGTTCATAAGTCTGATTCAGTATATTGTTTCCTCTCATTAAAAGAGCTTCTACTCTTTGCCTTCAGGGGATGCTGGAATGTCACTCTCTATCTATGGAATGTGGCAACTACTGGGAGTTGCTTTTTGTCCCATTAGACTTGCTTCAGGACAAGACCGAGGAAAGCTGAGGTAGTCCCAAACATCTTGAGGGGGGGGTTGAGCCAGCCAGCAGCTCAATCGCCTTTTTGTGCCCCCCTGAGGCTTCCAGGAGACCATCTCAGCAGCAGGGCTGCTGGCAGCACACTCCACCAGCACTCCTGTGTGCCCTCCAAAGGAGGGATCAGCTGGGCTCTCACTGCTTCCCATCAGGAGAAGTTTCCTGTGTGCAGAGGAAAGCTCACAGAGCCCTCAGGCCAACACTCATCTCAATGAACAAGGTTGAGAATCTGGCCTATCAAAATGAGCTCTGTACAACCAAATGTTCCTTGGTGCTTTAGCCACACTCACACTCATCCTCCCCACAAACATCATCGTCCCCTCACTTCAGGCTCTCATTTGACACCTCTCCCGTGCTCTCCCACCAGCAACATTGAGGCCCCTCAAGGTCAGGGATCTGTATTTTCTTCAAAGCCTCACAAACAACAGGAGCACTGTATAAATAATAAATAACTGCAACAGTCATTCTGTAACAAGTAGCATCAGCTTTAACAACTCATACCATATGTGGTGTTGAGAGTCCACTGCAGGATCTTAACATCAGCTCTGCTGATACAGACAATGAAACTAACTTGAGGCTGGGGAAAGATTGATCAGAATCATTCATCTGGGTTAATATCTGTAGGCTGGGGGTCAGAATACCATTTAAATATCAGTCACAGCACGTGGGGTATTGCTGCCAAAAATACAGAGCTGTAATAATGCATAGGAGGAAAGAAATGTATGAGGCCATATTCACCCAGACCTCTTCTCTTGAAATGATATTCCATGCCAAAATTTTTTTAAGTGTCACACCAATGTAGGGAAAGCCTTTGCCCACCCTAATTTATGGAATAATTAGCACTGAAGTGTTAGTTAGATTTTAATCTGGGAATGAAGTGTAAATCTGAAATATTATGAATGGGGCAAAAATCCCCCAGAAGTCCACCCTGTTTCCCTGAGATGACTTTTGGTGCACAGGTTAGTGAACACATCCCACAGA
This sequence comes from Molothrus aeneus, assembly GCF_037042795.1. Lineage (NCBI taxonomy): Eukaryota > Metazoa > Chordata > Aves > Passeriformes > Icteridae > Molothrus > Molothrus aeneus. The sequence goes on from NC_089655.1 coordinate 18,075,243, forward strand.
TGTGCTGGCTGCACTGCTGGCTGGGCGCTCCAAGGTTGTCCCCATGTGACCTGGGGACAAAAGCCCTGCCATCTGCCACTTTTCTAACCTGACTGGATGGGTTTGGGGGAGGCCATACCAACAGCTGAGGAGAGGAGAGAGGGCAGATACCCATCCAGCTGTAGAGAGATGGCTGCTGCATCAGAATTATGAAAGAGAAAATGATTTGCCCTCAACTGTATAAGTTCTTGTTAGACTCTATTCTAAGTTGTGTGTATTTATAGATATACAGTTATTTACATAAGTGTGTTGAGATATACACACACATGAAGTTCAATAAAAATTGTGTGCTATCTCATGTATTACCATAATCTAGAAGGGGAGAGGGAGAAAGCTCTTTATCTCCCAAGGTTTTAGCCATTCTCTGAGGCAAAAATCACTCCTAACCTTGTCTAAAGGGTGACATTATTGCAAAGCTAAGGACATGCTTAAAAATCCTTGAAGGAGTTTGCTTTAAATACTTTGAAATGTACTCTGGTTTTTTGTTTTGTTTAAGTTGGGATGGACAATTGACTATTGTACAAAGGTAGATTGCATCCACAAGTCGATATCTGTAAAGCAATTTAAAGGTCACTTTAACAAGTCCAGTAATAGTGAGCATTAGTGATTCTGCAAAGAAAACAGACATTGCAAGATAAACCAGAGTGTTCTGAAAGTAACAGCTATTCTTTCTTCTCTGTGTTCCCAAACAACTCCATCCTTGTCATATCCTGTCACCTTCCAGCAGCATAGTAAGGGATGTGGCGACCTGTATTGCATCCAGTGTACTTGTTTCTCTATTTTCTTTTGCTATTATGTGATGATCTTACCCTGTCTCAAATCAACAAAACCATAGCAATTTAATGCAACTTAATACTTGTACACAGAGGGCTTCCAATACAGTAAGTCCCCAAACAACTTCATATATTTATTAGACATTTAAAAAATGTGTCTGAATGAACCTGACATTTTTTAAGAGTAGAGTTTTTTGTGGTTTATGGTGTGGGGTTTGTTCCTTTGAACTGAACAATGCCTCACTACAGTCCTATGAAAAGACAATGGAATGATAATATAGCCTTTGCTTTTATCCTTTATAAAATAAATGTTTAAAAGTCTTACTTATAGTCATCTTCTTAAATGCAGTTGGTACTTCTGACAGTGATATCTAGACTGAAAGTTTCTTCAAGCATAGTTGCATAAATATATCTCTAATTACTCAGCTTTTATATAGCCTCTGGTTTCCAGAAAGAATAAGAAATGTGACACATGATCAGGACTGCAAGTATGTTTTCAAAGTTGGACTAATTAACATCATCTCAAAACCAGGAAGAACAAAGTTACCAGGTATGTGGAACATTTATCACATCACTAGTAATTAGTGCTAGAATACAGAAATAAAACGATAAAATGAGGCCATAAGAAATTAGTCTAATCCAACTAAAATTTACCAGAAATACTGTAAGAAGTAAAATTAAAACTACAGATTTTTTTTTTTTTAATGGATAGAAGGATGGCTAGGGAAAGCCTGTCTGTCTGGGCCAGATCAACAGAATAAGAATGCTTGAGAAAAACATCAATGACAGATGGGAAAATTGCAATAGGTGTGATTCAACTATGTTATGATAACACCAACACAGAGGTATTAGAGGGCAGTGCATAAAGCAGCAATAAACACCCATTAAATACATGGTAAATTTTAACTCATGCAGTCCTTCTGTTATGGGCCTTAGAAACGACAAGACCAGCAACAGAGCAAAGCACTGAACAGGCCCACAAGGACCTGGGACTGCTAATCAGGGAGATGGATGTAAAACAATCAAGTTTGTCCTCAGAAGGAGTTTGAACACCAGCAGAACAACATCATTTTGAAGAATCTCTCAGATGCAAATCTGTTGCACCATACATCTATTCCACCAACATGAAGATGTCTCCCCCACTCAGCACAGGAAAAATGAATATGCTGCAAAATGTTACTCATGGCACAGCCCAGCTGTAACACAAGCAAACACCTGGGAGAGAACTCATGTACAAAACCAACTCATGGCTGTGGTTGTTCAAAATGACAACAGAAGTAAATAAAACAGAGATAGGAAAACAACCATCACAAATCATTCATCGTGGGCACTGTCATCTGCTCTTTGCTCCTTTGTCAAACATTCTGCTTGTCACTTTTTCACTATTTTTAACCTGACAGGCCTGCTGCCGACAAGTGGTAGAGGTGAGCTTCCTAAAAAATCTGAACTCTGTCATATCTAGAAAAAAATTCTTTTATCCTGAAGAATTAGTTTATGCATTCTCAACCATTTTATTGCTCAGCATTGCTTATTTTGATATGTGCATTTCCTGTATGGTCAGGCAGGTTTTCAGTTTGAATTATATATGGCAAGGCAATAATGAGGAACCACAAGTACAAAAGAAAGGTTTCACTTCAACAGGTGAACTTCTCACTAGGGCATGCACATCCTGGGTATTCCTACACAGTTATCTTAACCTCAGCAAGCCCAATTATACCCAAGCATGTGAACTGGGAACAGATTTTTCAAAGCACAAGAGAACCAACCTTTCAGGTTCTCAAATAGTTCACAACCTGATCTCTGCAAATGTGTTCCTATGAATGAATGTTATCTCAATGCATATAAATAGATTTCAACTTAAAGAGAGATTGCAAAGCTGACTGTTTGCTCTGCATTATTTGTTGTACTTCATTAGTCACCTGAACCCCATGCATCTGAGCATAGTTTACAGCTGCTACTGCCTCATGCCATTTCTTGGAAAGTGGTGACTGTTCCCAGCCATGCACAATGAGCAGACAGGGCTTAGGATGAGCAGCTAAGCAAGGTTGTTCTCTGAAGGCCAAGGATATGGAAACAGGAATAAAACCAACTTCTTTTGCTAGTATGAGACCAACTTTTTCCTCCCTGAGATGTAAAGGTTTAATTTCCAACAAGAGTCTGGTTTTTCATCATTTAGACTGAGTCGAGAAAGCCCCAAAGTTTACAGAGCAACACTGGAATGGTATCCTTAAACATTTGGCTAAATTAGGGCTTCTGTGTCTCTATTGCAACACAGCTTTTATCAAAGAAACTAAAAATAAAATCCCCACAAGTGAAAGAGATCTTTTCTTCACTTGTGGCTTATTGGTTTTCAGCAGATAACCGCTTGGTTGTGATATTAATTTAAAAGAAAAAAGGCTAAGATAAAATCAGCGTAAAAGCAATTAGCCAAATTATTTAATGGATTAATATAAATTACATTGTTTAATTACAAGATCAAACAAAATAATGCTGGTTTCAATTAGAGCAATTCAAACCAGTAGTGAAGGAAGAAAACCAACTGATTTTTTGAATGCTGCCAACCAACTCTCTCCCAGAAATTAACTATATGAAGACATAAAAATTTACAGTAATGACAAGTCACTATATAAATACTCTCAAATACAATTTTTTAGCCATTCAGTAATTTGGATTTTACTACCAAAACTTGCAATATTCATAGAGAGGTAGGGGGCAAAAGAGAGAGGTGGGGAAAGATGTAATCCCATATCAGAACCAGATATTGTCTGGTTCCTACACAAAGACAATCCTCTTAGTGTAAAAGCTTTTGTGCCACTTAGCTTTAAAACTCTACATTACTGTTGGACTTGTAACCAGCCCACCTCACTTTTCTCCTGGATGTCTTTCCCCAAACTGCACTGTCCTCCTCATGGTCCTATTACACAACATAAGGGTGCTCATTTTCAGGTATTGTCCACCAGGTGTGATATCTCCATCTCTAACTCTTTGTCCTAACCATCCTTGTGCTCTTCTCCAGTTTCTGTGTCAATTAAGGTCCTCTCACTCTGATCTGTTCTTATTGGCACTTACCTCTGTAATTGTGTTATACAGTGTGTCTCTTTGCATGAAAAAGGATACAAACTGAGGTCTTTTAGCAAGACTACACTTTATGAGGGAAATATCAAATTTTTTGCAGCCTAAACTAGCACAGTCCAGCAAAAAGATGCATGTACCCAGTTGATGTGCTCCACTGGCACTCCAGGGCACCATTTCCATGAGGGGTCCAGACAACAGTTTTGTTTCCAAATACCACCCCATTTGAGTGAGCTGCTTCTTCTTACCTTTGTCCATATTCCCTTCCCTGCTGTGGATCTGCACACCACTGCTCCTGCCTGAATGGAACCATCACCGGCCACACACAACCTGTGTGCCAGCCCAGCTTCCCTCCCAGAACACCCGGAGTAGCTGCAGGGATGAGAAGGAGCAAGGCACCAGCTGGGGTTCAGGGCTCTTCCCTGCTCCCCCTCTCACCAAGGACTGTCTCTGCCCTCTAAGCAAAAGTTCTGCCAGAACCATCTAAACCTGAGCCACAGAACCCTCATGAGGAGCATGACTCTGCCTGCACCAGAACAAGGGATTCTGCCTTGAGGCTGTGCAGAAAGGAGCACCTGACTGTTTGATTAGTATTTTGTGTGCTGCTTTGAAGTGCTCTGCAGAGCCTGGGTCCTTGGCCCAGCACAGCTTGCTTCCTACCCTTTCAACATTGCAGCACTGGTTGTTCCATCACAACCTGTCCTCCCACCTATTAACCAGGGATGCAAAAGAAATCCCAGCGCAAGCCAGGCTAAAAATGAATGTGCCCATCATAAGAAGAAGCTTAAATCGTTACCTGCCTAATGCAGTTGTAGAAAAGAACAGTTGTAATGCATGGTGTAGTACATATACATAATGAGCAGCGTGACCTTCACTATGGCCCTGCTTGCTGAATTAAGGATCCCATCTCAGAAATCTCACATCTTCTCCCACAACAAACTTCCAAAACAAGAGACAAAATAAAATATGGGGAGAGGAAGAAAGAGAGAAAACAGCTGCTGTGGCCAAGCTGATAGAGGCCACCAGAGCTAGGTCCAGGGCTCTGACAGCCAGCACCCAACTGCTTGGCACCGACATCACAAAGCACACAGGCTTAACAAGTTGGATTTCCCTCTACAGATAACAGTAACCCAGATAAAAAATGGAACTAACTCTCTATTGTAGATTTTTGTTCACCAAGATGTAACAAAATGCAAAAGGCCATGTTTTCAACTCTGCTTTCCAACACATTCCAAGAAATATCTTCCTTTAAAGCACAATCTGTATGAACACAGCAGATTGACAGCCGTGTTGTTTTGGCAAGAGCTGGCACTGCAGTTCAGGTGAGCACAGAATTCACCCCTCTTTTTAAATGCATTTAAGATTTTTAATGGGTCTTAGGGTCTAGCAGGGGTTGTTCATCAGAACTCTGTTTAATACAGTAAGTTTTAGGCTTCATGGGTTGCATGTGAAACAAATACAAAAGGTGGCTAAAATGTAAACAAATCATTTGACTACAACAGGAGTAGGTGGAGATATTTCTCCATCCAGCTTGTGGCTTGAAAGCTTCATATCAAGCTTGTTAAGCTTGTCTAAATTATAATAAATTAAATATATTTAAAGCAAGCAACTATCAAATATAAAGAATAACTTTCCCCTTTATCCAGGGTTCACTATTTGGGCTTCTGTTTGGAGGTGGGAGCCAGGGTGCTGGATGCAAGGGGGGTGGTATCTGTGTACAAGAGGGAAATCAGAAATAGAGCAAATAAAACATCTCCAGCCAGACTAAGCCAACAGGAATTATGCTAACTTGCTCCTGCTAATCTGTATGTTGTGTTGGTTTTGCTCCACTGTTTGTATCCACAACAATGTGAGGATGTTGCTCTACAGAAATCCCTGCACAGCCAAGACCAGGGGAGTGCTGCTGGTTTCAGCTCCTGAGCTCTGCATGCAAGAACAATCTCAAGCTTGAGCTCAAGCTGCAGCTCTAATTAAAAATAAAGTATGGATGACTCATTTCACTGCTTATTGTTAATGGTTAAGCTACTGGAAGAAGCCCTACCGGAGCTCCTCCAGACCCAACAGACTCACGTGCTGCTCTAGCAGGGAGCACATTTTGTTGAGAGCTGGAGTTTCTGGTCACAGGTTAGCAAGGACCAGCGAGGGCCCTAGAGCCAGAAAAGTTATTTGCAATACGTCAAAACAGAGATTTATGCTGGAGGAGGCAAGGGGGAAATAAAAACACACATACAGTGTAATTACAGTATTTTCTTCTTGCATGGGATGATATTTTCACCCCCTGCTTCCAGCCCAGAGGTAAAGGACAGTTTCCACTGCAGTGAAAACTGAAAGCAACAGAAGTGGGGCTGCATAGATGTCTATTTTTGGGCCATGCTCAACTCAAAACAAGCAGGACTTACTGGATCTGATACTCGTGTTCACTGTAGCCCCTTTATCTTTGCTGCTAAATGCAGAAAAAATTATATTTAATGCAGGCATGTTCCAAATATTTCACCATTATATACTACTGCAGGTCCTATTTTTGCTGGCACTTCTTATTTCAGCTTCCTATCAAAGCTGAGAAAGTTATACCATTATCAAAGGTAAAAAAGCATCGTCTTCTATTACATCTGCAGTGCAGTTACCTGAGCCAACAGTAAGTGAGCTCATTTCACATATCAGAAACAACAGCGTTAGTACAGACCTCCACACATGCTACTCCACTTTAAATCACCCTCTCCAGTGACTCAGGAATAGCTCTCAGGAAAGGCAACTCTACAGTGGACAGTCAAGCCAGCTCATTACCCTCAGCTTCATCATCTCTAGAATGCTCTACACCATGGACAGTGCAGACCTTCATCACACACAGATACAACCTCATCTTGTCTAGAATGCACGTAACTGCACTGGGGAATGCTTGGAGCACACAGTTTAAGGTTTCTTTCTGTCATAATGACATTGATAAATGAGTTTACTGTAAATAAATTTTCCTTCACATATCTGGTTTCCTTAGATATTCATTCATCTGGAGTGACTTGTGTTTTATACATTGAGAATCCTTTATTTTTAAAAATGCCAAGAATAATGATTCTGACATTTCATCACTGTCATACTTCAATGTTATGATCTGCTATTAGCAAATGCATTAGTCCATTTATATTTTATATTCTACTTCTCCTAAATGATTTAAAGATATTTTGGTAACACTGTCCCTTCATAGATAGTATTTCTTGAGAGAGAAAACATTTCCAACATGATCAAGAGTTACAGAGTGGACTATCTATAGCAGAACCTATTGTATTAACAAGACAAGATTTGTTTTAAGTTCAATGGAGAAAAGACACCTTTGAATTTGAGAAGTTAAAGGGTGTTGCATTACCTAGGCACAATAGGGTAAGTTAATGATGAAGTTTCAGTTTTAACTTGGAAACTGCTGGGTTTTGTAGGCTTCAGCCTGTCACTAATAGGTATATTTTAACGAGATACATGGGGATTTAGGGGAACAACTCCCATTATTGTTAATGGGATTCACACAGCTAAATCCCTGTGCTGGAAATGTTTCTTGTAATATGTCTTTAATATAGCCTCTGTGTGTGTGCACACACATGTATGTGCGTGTCTAGTTAATGGTTAAATGTATAAATAGGAATATTAGACTTCCAAGTGTTACTGTTTCATTCCATGGTGTATAACTAAAGTGGAAGCAAAATACAAGTCCTGAAAGTGTGATTTTTTGACAGCAGTGGGTAAACCTGCCCTGAATGCTTGGTAGGAACAGGGACATCACATCAGTCACACACCTGTGGGCTCACAGGAGTGAGGTCTGCATCCCTCCTGCACTTTGCTGTGTATTAAGGCAGGGTGACTTTTGTACAGTCACTCTTCTTCTTCCAACTGGATCCCAGGCAGAGGAAGGCTATTGAAAATCTAGTCAGTGACACCTGGGAGCACTGTGCATTGAAGTGGAGAGGAAATCTGTGAAATGGCTGTGTTCTGCTGATCTGCCCCTGAGCAGCTGTGGGCTCCTTGGGTAGCGACCGATGTGGAACCTGGATTGCCCCTGGGAGAAAGCTGGGCCTGTACCCTGCAGAGCTGGTTTACCTGCACATGGCTACTACAGCAGCAGCAAATGAATTGCAATAGCTCTCTAAAGAGTTTTCTGAATAAAAGAGAATTTAATTTTAGAAACATGAAGTACGCTCATATTATTACCCACCAGGTGGTAGGCGATACATGCAGGAAGCAGTCAACCTAAAAGAGACTCCACAAGAAAAGAAGCATGATTATCTGAGGGGCCAAGCAGCACCTTGAAACAGAGCAAACACATTGCATCAAAAGGAGTGGCCACCAGGATGCTGGATTTTCAGAAGTACACCTGAGGGCACAGCAGAGCTGAGACTTGAATCGGTACAGAGAGCTGAACATTGAGGGATGAAAAGCAAAGCAGAAAGTTAAAACTTTTTTTTTTCTTACCATTTAATCAGTGAAAAAGAATTAGGAGCAAGTCAAACTCAGGTGTCAAAAATAACATCTAAAACTCTGGAACATCAGATAGAGGTATTTGATGAGAAGCATCATCCAAAACAGAATGAAACTTTGCAGATGGAATAGGGCTTATGGGTGGGGGAAAAAAGAGAGCAGAAATTTTACAGTCATAGCTGAAAGCAGGGGCATGCACATGTAAAGATTCACAGGAAAAAAGAATGTTATCCAGTGGAAACATGCCTCCACACAAAAAGGACAGCTGAACAAGCCCCCGGATTTGGAAAGCAATGACAAGTACTAGAGCAGGAGAAGAATGTACTTTCTCGAAGAGGCAAGAGCCAATAAATAAAGGTTTCATACCATAGAACATGGAAGGCAAAAGAAAGACAATGTCTGCCCGTAGGGAAGGTGGAAAACAGAACTCTGTCTCCCAGTGACAGAGACATCCAAGAAAGAATATGCAAATGAACATGCACTGATTATGGTTACAGAGATTTCCAGTGATAATTAAGACATCTACTGAGCCCATCTTAAAAAAATTAAGACATCTACTGAGCCCATTTTTAAAAAACCAAAAGGATATGTGAGCTGAAGAAAAGGCTATTGCCCATGCTGCTGGCCTACTTGTGACTATTACATGATCAGTGACCAACTTGCATTCATCTGTATGAGACAAGTGGTAATCTAACTCCTAAAGCACTGATAGGCATCAGTCTTAAGACTAAACAATGGGGTCATGGAAGAAGAGGAGTCAAAGAACATAAACAGTATTTCTGGTTTAGGGTGACTTCTATTCCACTGTGAACATGGGACTATCAAACAATGACCAGGCTGAAAGACATTTGGTAATTTTTAGAGAGATCCATCTCTCAGGCACCCTGAACACCTCTGAAGCAGGTACCCTCTTGTTACCTCCAGAGAGTTTAAAATGTAAATTGAATCTAGACTAAGAAGGATTTTATCACTATTTGTGGAGCAACTAGCTCTGGCACCAGTCCTGAGAGATGCTTCTGATCATTGGTATAGTACAAACAAGTAAAAAAGAAAATGTTTTAAAATAAACCAGCTACCTACTCCCCTAAAAGTTTGCCATTATCCCTCCAATTTGTCTGTTTTATAATGCTGAAAGTGAGGAAGGGTCATTCATTGTGGCTGTAAATCCAGCAGAGCAGGACTCAAGCCTAGAGCTGCCATAAAACCGGTATAAGTGACCCACCTTCTAGGATAAAATATTCCCACTTCACCACTGGTGCTCTCCTATTCTGCGTAATTTCTTAACTATGAACTGAGTAAGGAAAGAAGTTACTCTACAGCCTGATGGTTAGGGCAGTGACACAGAAAGAAACAGCTTAAATTCCTGACTCAAGCACAGCCATTTAACCTGCAGCTCCTGGGCTGGCTGGATGTGCTGGCCAGAGCCTGTCCTGTGGCAGCAGCAACTGCTGCAGGGCCTTGTTAGTGCCACCTGCCAATGATTCCACCATTACTGGAATGACAAGTGCTCTTCAGCAGCCTGGATTTATTTTGATGATGCACACACTTAGTATAAAGGTTTACAAATTGGATTCTAACCTGTCTAAAGCCATCACCAAAGTGAAGGTATTTTGACCCTTTAAAGATTCTCTCTTATTTTACTTCTCTAGCTCCTTCTGCAAACTTCAGTTTTGATTTGAATGCCATACTCATTTTGATAACAGATCACTCTTCTACTTCCATATCTCACTGCCAAATGGGACTCACCTGTTATCTCTGATTGCAGGCAATTCAAACTTAAAGCAAGCCTGTCTATCACCTACTGTTTTAACAGCTGATTAATTAGGGCTACAGGGATCCTGTGGAGAGCTTTATCTGAAGAGCGGCTCAACCATTAGTAGAAGAAACTTCCTTGTACACTCCTAGCTCAGATAACAAAGTAAGATAATAGTTCACAATCCTCCTCCAGCTAATACAAATAGAGGCACTCCCTCTTATCCTAACACATGAGTCAAACCTATCCTCATGATATAGTGCTATAGCTGTGAATTCTCCAATGTTTCTGAAAATGAGTATCAGACAACATGACATTGTTAAGCAAAGTGTTACTAACAAGGATAGATTGCCTCTCTTCTTTTCCCCTTCTGTCTTTTTATTCTATTTTTTTAATTAACATTGAAAGTAGCCAGCTCCTAAAGAATTATGAGGATGCACAGGGGTCCTGTTCCCATTTTGGGCTATCATTGCCAAATAATGAATTTTGGTTTTGCCTTGCAAGAACTTTAACTTGCTCCTTAGTATTCTTTTGGATGATGATTGGTGATCTAGAGCATAAGAAATTCACCATTTTTTCAGTGTTTATTCCTCTAAATTTGTTTCCTCTACATTTCTCCTTCCTGCCCATGAATTGTCCTTATCTTTTCCTTTGAATTTGGAACCCGTATAAGGCAAGTCCATACAGCCAATGCATCAATATCCAGAGCTCAGTTGTGGCAAGGCAATGTAATGCTCCTGAAGCCAAAACATAGGCTGGCTCCAACATTGGTTAAACAAATTAATGTGAAGAAATGCCTGTCAAGTATGACTGACACACTGGATCAGTGGCAACATGCATCTCAGGAATTCTTTAAATCCTTGGCTTCCAGGAGGTGGCTTCCCGAAAAGTCTACTACTAGCCACCCTCACTGAAGGCAATTATCTGGGAAAGTGAGCATTTTGTCAAAACAGACCCATAGACTCATACAGACTCAACATTCTGTTGCTGCCTATGGGGGGCTTTAATTCCAGTTTAAAAAACCAAACAAATAAAACAACAAAAAACCCAACCAAAATCAAAAAGCAAGGGCTGTAACCCTGCAAAGGTTTTTTTGCCTTTTTTTTTCCTTTTGCTTTTAATAGAGAGCCTACATGAAGAACACAGCGTTTGCCCATTTCTGAAATTGCAGCCCATCAGCAATAAAACAGTATTTCTAGCACACTCAGTATAAAATCTCATTGGCCATGGCCACAAAATCATCTCTCATTATCTCATTATCAGTTAAGATTCCAAAGTGAGTTTTTTATGGTGTATTTCCAAATTCCATCTGGATTGGCTGGGTTTCAAATGGCTGAAACAACATGATGTTTCTTAGGATGCAGTCCCATTTAACTGAATCAGATGTTACTCATTCTCTAGGTAGGTAGGTTGGTATATTGCAGAATTTTGAAAGCAAAAGAAGGCATCAAAAGACTTGAAGGCACTGCCCCCTTCACCCAAAAACTTAGAGATTAATATATCATTAAATCTTTACCATCAGGAAGATATGGCTGTCATGAAAAGTTAGTCAAGGAGTGTACTTCCTGCAGAAGTACAGAAGAGAAGGAATGAATACATCAATATCCTTGACAAGACAACTACATTTTTGAAAGTACTTCACACTAAATGCCAGAACTTTTGATCTGTTTCATACATATTTTACCAATTAAATGAATGCCATATTAATCTTTTCTAAACAACCTTGCAATATCCATCTGTTTGAATGATTTCTCAAGAAGAAGATTTGAGATTTTAATGCCTGATTCACATTTGTTACTGAAGGCATTACCCTGGCAAGTTGAAGCAAGTGTAGAATTGCCAGCCAGGCTGAAGGAAGGAGGCTGGTTTAGACCTCACTCTCAGAGGCCCAATAATGCCACCACTGTGATTCACTTGGTACTTTCACAAGCACAGGTTTATTTTTTTCCCACATACAGCAATGAATAAAGTACCAGCAAAATGCAAATTCAAGAGAATTTACTTTCTACCCAAGATCCCAGCCAGGTGTTTCCCACTGTTAGGAACCCCTGGCCCAGAGGTGCTCAGCAGGAAGCAGCACACTCACAGGGTGCTGGGCAGCATTTAATTTAATACTGGTTCTGCATGTGGGGCCAAATCCTGTCCTCATGGATCAACACAACCTTAACCTGGATCATCCTCCAAAATGTGCAATGTGATTGAAATAATATTTTACCTGACCTGTAACCATTATATACCTCAGTGAAACACAGAGGTTCAGCAGGACAAAAATGCAATCCCTTTGTCTTTTTCAAGGGAAAAGTCCTTGCATATATTTTAGTGCTTTGGAAACTTCTTTTGGCAGAATCTGTGCCAGGACTAATGACATATGGTATCTTTCCTAGATTTGCAAGTTGAAAAGAGAATGAGAAGACCCCTTTCATTACAGCATAATAGCACGCCTGCGACAGTTCAATAGCTGTAATGAAACATGACAACCCAGGTCTGCTTCCAGTGATGTTTCCAGCCAGAGTCTGAATTACACACTTTGGAACATGTGTCAAGTCACAACTAAACGCAAAATTCCTATACATTTGAGGGGAGGGGGATCATCTTAATTTTCTTATTTTGTAATGATCAGCCATTTTCAAATCATCAGTTTCCACAAAACGTTGTAAATGGGTACTTGTTCTAAAATAAACATATTTTTCCCTTATTGTCTTGGGATATTTAAAAACATTTTCCTTAGACCTGGCCCTGTAATCTGTGACAGTGATCATTATACTTCAACAAAGAGCAGAACATGCAGTCACAGTCAAATAAAAAGATTTTAAAAAGCAGTATGCACATGTTCCCTGTCCAACTGGAGAGAGTCTAAGTTCAAATCTGGCTGCTGAAACCTGTCTTTAGGTGTGCTTCTTATGCAAGTAAAATGCAAATATTTGTAGTGTACTGCAGTTTAATAGTATACACATGTATCAAAAACCAAAATGCAAATTGGGATCCTCTTCTCAGTATCCTAAATTTAGATCCTCTTCACCCAACTGGCACAGCTTACATGGATTTACAATACTTTCTTTATACCAGCCAAGGCTTCTGACTATGAGTGACCAGTTTGTTTTACATTGAACCACTTGCCTTGAAATTTAAATATCGTGACCTAGGTCTACCAGAAGTCACAAAATTTTCCTACAACTCCTAAGACCTACAATGACAGATTCTCTTTGGTTAATGTCTGCTTGGAAACTAAAATGGAAAAATTCACCACTTTCATTAAATGAAAGCTCAGACTGTCATGTTAACACATGACTCCAGAAGTTATGACTTGAAGAGAAACATTGAGTTATTCTGTAAACTCAGAGAGACAAATACCCACAGCTGACGACACTGACTGTGCACCCACTGGTGCACTTGTACAGGAAAAATGCATCTCAAGTCTCATGCAGACATATGAGGTAAATCCTGCAGAAACAGAGCAGGGTTGTATGTGATGAAAGACAAAGCGAACTCCTTCAGCTTGGCTCCCAAAACACCGGGTTGGAGCCCGGACTTTGATGCTTCATGGTTAAGAAGTGAAAATGCTAAACAAACAAACAAACCAACCCCCTATATAGTAGCAGGCCTGCTGTAAGTTAACACATCTCAAATTGCTTGTAAGCTATGGGGTTCTTCCATGTTCCGAGCAAACTGTTCACACAGAGTGGATAGAGTCCAAATTCACCCATTTACCAGCCTTCATCTTCACTGTTAACTTTAACTTAAAACAAAGGCTTCCTCTAGTATTTCTCAAAAGTTGATTTTTCTTTAAAAAAAAAAAATCTCTTTGTCCTCATTTTTTTCTCTCCCCACTCAAACCTTCTTAATGCTCCTGTGGTGGCACTAATAGGATTCCATTATCTGACACACAGTGAGTCATCACAAAGAAACAGAAAACCTTGCTTCCCTATGCAGGAGTCAAGTACCTGCTCCTTTGTAAGGTCTCAGCAAAAAGGTCTCTGTTCAACTTAATTCCTCTCTTTACTGCCATGATATAAAACTAGGGGTGCTTGAAAATGAGTATATAAATACAGGGTGGACAAACAGTCAAAAAAAGTCACATAAACAGAAAAGATATAGCTGGTTGGATTTTTCATTGCAAAGTCCACACCAGTGGGTCAAGGGTTCAAGGGCTATAGTAATTTTTTGAAACTTTCCAGCGTATACTTTGATACTGTCCTAGGCCTGAATCTGCAATTTGACTGTGAAAAGATGAGGCCTGTGGACAATTTAGCTTTGCACTTATGCTGTAAAATGCACTTAAAGCTGAACACAGAAAGTGAAATTAGGCAAGAATTATTCAATTTAGAAATAACTTGTATAAACCCATTGAAATGCAAGCTCTGGAAAATGCAAACAAACTACATATAATTTTAACCATTATTGTACTAATAGGGTCAAATTCTAATCTCAGTAACCTGGGTCCATCTGCTTTGATCTCTTAAAGGATTGTACACATCTGCTTAAGAATGGACTCAGTAATTATATGTTAGCTGTGAGCAAAATCAGTCACAGTGAAAACAAACACCTGTGCTGTTCTCAATTGATGGCTCACATATTCAAAAGTATTTTACATCTTTTAGTTTGGATTCTAAACTTCCTGCAAATTTGGAGCAATAGTGCGGAAGACAATGGGGATTTCTATTGTTGTAATGAAGGACAGAGTCTGTCCACAGAGATATATTTTTAATAAAATCTTCAAACAGTCATTTTAAGTGAATTTCACAATGTCTTTGCTCAAAAATGAGCTGTTCACTAACTGAAGGTAACAACCAAAAAAGAAAAGTTAAGGGATAAAAAAAAAAGGTTCAAACTGTAGGGACTGGGATATTTAATCATTGATAGCACTGACTGAATTGTAAAGAGGCTCAAAAGAAGGTGTATGTGAATGGAGATGTCAGATTAGCTTTCCTACTGGTTGGGATTTCAATAACCGACAGTAGATAAGATACAATTAGTATTCATATATTGAGGCCAGAGATTTGGAACCCGTTTTCAAAGTATTGTCTAGCCTTGAAAAAGTATGAGCTGCTTTATTAAATTTTTACAAAATATGTATTTTAATAAAATGCATTTCACTTCACAAGAGAAGGAAAAGTGCTAGATGATTGTCTTAATGTTTCAAACACCAGAAAACCAGCTGAGAAGCAAATTATTTTTGAGAGTCCTGGAAACTGCATGACTGATCTATCAAGACTTCCACTGTACTTGAAAGGTCCATGGGTCACAGCCGCAGGAAGTCACATTTTGAGACCCAGCTATGAAGTTATTCGAATGGCCCGAAGATATATCCCACATCAAATGGCTGACCTCCTGCACTTGCATACTGCAGGTCAGCTTACATTTTTTAGCCAGAGGCCCTTGCTGATTCCCTTTCATAATGCCCTGGAACAAAGAAACACACTCTCAACTTTCTGGGAAGTCTCTGTGGGTTACCTAGAACTCAGCTTGGCAGAACCGAGCCCAGCAGCTCTTACAAACAAGTGCATCCCTTTCAAATGGAGGCAATAACAGCCTACATGCAAATGCTGCTCCCCAGCATTTCAGAGACTGCTCAAAACTATTTATCCAAGTGGAGCTTCTGACTGCCTTCAACAACTTCTGTCCCAAATTCTGTCCCGAATTCTGTCCCAAAAGCACTTCAGATTATTTGGCTTTGAAGAAGTACACCTGCATAAATACTTTCCTAAAAAGCCCTCAGGTCACCCCTAAGTCCTTTACAGGAGGTCTAAAATGGTCTTACCAGCAGAACTTGCAGTTACATAGCCAGCTTTCTACAGACAAACAATCCAATTTGTAAAAGTTCTGATTAACCAGAAAACTCTGCCACTAAGTGTTGTATGCACCACAGGGTAAATTGTTTAGAAGTAATTAGTGAAATGTTAGAGCTTCATTTACTTTTCAAACTTCTTTGGTCTATTCAGAAATGTTCACAACTGTGAAAAATGATACTTAAAGTTTATGCAACATACATTTGCTGAAAAATTATAGAATTTAAAAAAATTATTGAACCACTAGTGCTACCTCCCACTTGTGCACTATATCACTGCTGTATCAGTGTTTTAGCTACATTAATATGTGGGGCAAAATATTGAGTTTCCAAGTCTAACATCCACATAACTGAACACTGGATTCTACAACACACAAAAATACCATGAGTGGTTTAAAACAGTCATTGAAATTATTATTCATTTATACTATTCGTTAGTTTTCTACTGTATTAATTTCAGCCTACATTAAACAATGATTTTTTGCCTCTAAAATTAAAACATAACCTATGTGATTCTGTTAACTTCTAAGAACAGAACAGCACAATGTATCATCAAATATAGGAAATATGAATACATAAAGATCATATACCCAAAGCTTTCAAAAGTCCACAGCCTGGCTGATTTTTTTTTTGTTTAGTAGAAAGAACAAACTTTAGATTTTTTTCTATTTTTATATTTTTTGTTTGTTTGGAATGAGATTATGTAGTCTGTATCTAATATATTAAAGCTTCACAGTTTAGTATTCACATTTTAAGGCCATCTACTTTCGTGCCTGAGTCAGATTTAAAGAAAAAATGTAAATAATAAGAGGGAAGGATTTATCTATAAAGGCACTATCAACAAGCAAAAACAAAAAAGAAAATAAAAGCAACCAAGAAAGACACAAATCCAAAAGACCAAAGAACCTGTAAATACTAAATTAACATTCAGACAGAACTGTTTTTAGGGCATTAAAACTTTGCCTCCTAAAGAGAAACAAAACCAATACAAAAGCAAATTATTGGTATTTAATTTTAACTTCATCTATTCTGCATGAAAATTAGGTCAATTGCTACAGAATTACAAAGATACTACAGCATGAAAAAGCTTGGCTTTCCTCTATTTCATATAAATGGACTCATATGAAGATAAATTATATTTTCTGTGAGTTTATTACATTTCTTTTTCTCTTACAAAGGGCAGTTATGAACAAACTGAATTTGTCTCCTCTGGCTCTTAGTGAGGACACTGAGATACAGTGAAACTGCCACTCCTGAAGCACAGATACTTGTAACTGGGCTCTCTTTTATCACCCTGGAAAACTTTTAGGTTCACTTTCCAAATGTTATTTTTTCAGTTTGAGATTGTTTTTTGTTGTTTTGGTTTTTTTTCCTTTCTCCAACCATAAGTCAAAAAGATGTTGCAGTTCACTTTAGAAGACCCTGAGGTCCCTGGGCTGCCTTGAGCCTCAGGGACCCCAGAGCACCTTCACAAAGATACAGTGGCTGATTTCAGAGATGATTTCATCCCCCTCTGAAGCATATCACCTCAACAGTGAAAAAGCACCAACATCCATGACAGCAAAATAAAGCACAAGACAGGACCCTCAGGTTCCCAGTAAGGAAAGACACTTGCCAAACACAGAAGTTAAAGAAACCCTGCAAGCTGAGTCCAAGCTTTGGGAAAAGTTTCCAAATCAAGTCACTGACCCATCGACATCATTTGTTTGGGAAGTGTTTGCTTTCCAAATGCTGCCTGAAAATATCAAGTTTTTATTATCAAAGGCTGAAATCCCACAAAAACAATTATTTAGAAAAAAGGTCACAAGAGTGCAGGTTTAGTGAAGATAATGCTGGTGGCACTGTGGTGCTGCTGGTAAACACCTTGTCCCTGAGGAGAGACTGCACCAGGCAGCTCCCAGCAAAAGCAGTGCCCTTTCTGCCACAGGGACATCCTCCAGGGAGCATCCAGAAAGTCCCAGCACTGCAAACTGCTTGCATATGTCAAACGAGAAAAAAATTTTCTGGTTATTTCAAGCTGTAAAATGAAAAAAAAAAAAGGAACAAAAATCGGCCTGTGCTCAAATCTATACTCACACCTAGGAAAAAGAAAGATTGAAAAGAACTCTCTGTATGTGTGTACATACTCACGTTAGCTATTAAAAATATGGGTGTGCTTAGCAGCTGAAAAGACCTCTTCTATTTGGAGTATTTTTTAAATACAATTCCCAAAGCTTAGTCCACATCATTAATGCTGTGAAAAGTGAGGCTACTGTGTGGCTTCAAAGCATAATCTTTTTTCAGAAGAGTAGACATCTGCTGCATTCATTTTACTGCAGAGGTTTTTATAGAAAGAAATTAAATAGGAGAGAGGCATGTAGGGGGAAGGGGTTTTTTTAATGTAGAGGAAAGAGTTCTGCCCTCACGTTAACATAATAGCCATCAGTAAAGGAGCACTGGGACAGGCAAGCTGGGCTTTGCTCTCCACTTTGGTGGGTCAGCAGAGTGGTTTAGGTGCTGTGGCCAGGCTGCAGCCCTGGGAACCACCACTCTGCTCCTCTCCTGTAGTGCCTCTGTGCCTTAAAAGTCTGGGTTAGAGAATAAAAATGTCTTGGGTTGATGGCTTTAACTAGTTTCATACGGGGATAAGTGGACCTGGGAGCAATTGCATGCATAGAGAGGCTGGTGATCTGAGAAGAATAATACACAGGTAACCAAGAGGTTGAACAGAGCTGCAACTTTCTTGTCTGCTTCCTCAACAACCAGGACAAGGCACACCACTTCAGCTGCAGTCTTCTAATCTTCCTTTTCTCACTGTCCCCTCATTAGAGCCTGAGTCATTCAGGACAGCCTGTTCATCACCCCAGAGCCTGAGAAGGGCTCAGCCAAGTGCCCCATTGCAGCCACAACAGCTCTGGAACAGTAAGGGCAGCATTAGGGCCTCATCCCTCTACCCTGCTGCCAGAAGGCACCTCCTGTGCATGTTACCAGGATTTCAATGCTTAGGATGTAGCTGTTACTTAGCCAAGGCAGATATATGCTTATCAAAGTATCTGACCTACTGTGCTCAGAGCCACTGACAGACTTCTATTGTTCTGCTGGTTACAAACTGACATGCAGGAGGGAAGACACTGCAGCTACCCATGTGTAAAAGGGGATTTTCTCAGGGATACACCAACAGGACATCCTTCCACTGCTTTTCCCCACACATCATTTGTCACTCAACTCTATTGCACAAGTCTGCTGCAGCTGAGGTTTCCAAAAACAACATTCCAGAAGACTGCATCATCCTGGACTAGAAAGCAAAAATGAATGCATGGTTTTCCTTAGCCATAAAATTCAATGTATATACACAAGATGGTGATGATTATTGATTTCAGAGTAATAAAGTATTATCAGATATCTGAAAAACATGTGGAAAGGTAGAACCAAGATTGCTTTTCAGAAGAGGAAACAGATACAGAAGTTCACCTTAAAACACTTTTGAAGTTACTGCAGACCAGAAATGGATGGGTTGCTCTCCCTGACCGGGTAGCCCTACCAAGAAACAAGAGCAGCTGCAGTGAGGAAAGGGACACCTTAAACCTTTGGGAACAAAACCTGAGGGGGTGAGACCAGCAAAGTACTAAACCTGATTGTTGTGGAGCCTCCACCACCACATGGCTTCCAGAGAGTGTGGATAAGCAGCAGCCAGGAACAATGTGAACACGTTTGTGTCCTTTGAGGCTGATGGACAAACCAGATGTCTTCAACATAATAATGCTGCTACTCCACACCATCACACCTTGGATTCACACTGTTGCTTTCTGTCAGGTACCACATCTGAGACTCCCCAGGCTCACAAAGACACACTGCTAACCTGGAGAAATTCAACCTGTTGCAGCCAGCTGGGTCTCAGGGGAAGCAAGATACAAAGCTTTGAATTGCTTTAAATGTTTTGATGTTAGCAAGGTATGTTTTAAAATAACTCTTTCCAAGAGAAAGATATTTGCCAGTATGCTGTGACTATGATTTTTGTATAAAAAAGCAAACAAAAAACCCCAATCCCTTGGATTATTTTGCCTCCTTGAGAATAAGTTGCAGTTCAAGCATTTACCGAACAATAGATGACGTAATTCCTCTTATACCAACAATAAGATGTTGAGATTCAAAGTCAGCTACAACTTGATTAATAATGTTTGAAAGGTACAAAACTGACAGTGCAGATACTCTGAGTTCAGAAAGTTGAGGTAGAGAACAATAAATGGAAAAAAATCGGACAAAAAAAAGTTACAACACAATCACTGCTCCAGCTATAGTACAGCAAAATGATGAGCTGAAGTATATCACTACCATGAAAATGTTACCCCAACTTAAGAAAAGAAGCCCTCAAAAGAAAACAAAATTTGTGGTATATACCCTTATAGCAGGTAAATACTGAATTTCTTCACCATCCTGCCTCCACAGTAAGGCTCAGATTTCCAGATCTTTTACTATGCCTCTTACAGACAGATATCCAAAATGGCTGTGTGTTAGTTAAGTAGGATAAGACACATTAAAAAGTTGGTGCTCATTACATGATACTGAAATGACAAACTTTTGAAAAAGAAAAAAGGGATGTGCTTTTCTATGAGGAGTCTCTCAAAGGGAGCATTAACATCCATTGATCTGCTTCACTATCACTTTCTCTGTTCAAGTCTAGTGCCTGCTCTAGACCAACATGCACCCCACTCTTTTAGTCAAGCAACACCCCTTTAATTTTCATTTCAGTCTTTTGCATCAAAACAAAAACTGCATCGTATTGTAACTAATATAATTTATTTATACTTGATATAATTTGAAAAAGTGATGACACACCAACAGCTCAAGCATGAAGCATTTTTAATTATTCAGATGAAGTGACAGATGATTATCAAATACATTTCCTTAATATTCAAATAATAACTAAAAAAAATTGTTTGCTTTTAAAAAGCATATGAAACACAAAATAGAACTCTTTATTCTATCTTCTGTGGTTTGGAAGATACCTGGGGTGACAGGTCACACAGTCACAGAAACTTGAGCAATCAGTCCATCCCTCTGCGTGAAACATTTTCGCTGATGTATTGCTCATTTCTTGCCAACACTCTTACCAGTCACTGTTTTCATCACTTGCCTTGTGTTTATCCATCTCCTAACTCATTACTCTCCTTGACAAGCCCTTTCTTGCTCAATAATTTTCTTCCCTCCCCCCTTGCTACCATCTACTAGTGACAAAAATTTTCTAAACATACAGTAAGTTGGGTTTTAATTACTCAATTTACTTTTCAAACATTTGTAGTTTACTCAGGTGTGCTGACACTAAAAATAAAAAAAAAAAAAAAAACAAAATCCAAACATTCAGTACAGTAATTCTGAAATTAGGCATCATGACCCAAATGGGGCCACCCACAGGAAGAAAATGCAACAGAAAGGGGAAAAAATTAGGTAAAAATCATCAATGCCAGATAGGAAAACCTGGAAACTGCCTATGCACCATGATGTCCATGGCCCAAATACCCACATTCTCATTCTCCAGGTGCGAGTTGGCTTTTTTCTTTTCAATCCTATTGTTTAATATTGGCCTGATAGAGTGAAACATTTTCACCAGGAAAAACCTAATGTCATGACAGCTGGATATAAAAAGTTCTTCTGAGGCCTATTCAAACCTTTGGCACATACTTCAGTTCTGTCAGGTCTCTCATCAATCCAAAAGGATTTTTTTTCCAAGTTCGCTTAATTGGTTATAAAATTTAGCAATCATGCTGCTGCTTCAGTGGCATCATAGTAAGAACAGACTGTGGGGTTTTATTTTGGCAGAGAGGGAGTGGGTGGGGAACTGATTTTGGTTAATAGAAGGATTTGGCTGGGAGCCTTTTGCTTTGGCTTTTTTCCAGCAGAAAAAATGCCATTTGTGGTCTGACAACAGGGTTTCTCTTGACCAATTTGGCTCCTCCCATAAGTAACAATAATCCATGACTGCTTATTGCCAACTAAGTTCCAAGGAGTTTTTCTCCACCACCCATGAGCAAGAGATGACAGCACATGTGAGTGCAGGGAATTCAATCCACTGGAGACATGGTTTGGATTATCTAATTTGTAGATGAAAATTGAATTACTATAGAGGTGATAAAATTTTATGCAAATATTCATCCCCTATGAAATGGAAGATACTTAAAAACCTTCTAAAGTGTCAGAACTGATGGGATTTTGGGTATGGAACAGCCAGTTTCTCAAGTTCTACAGATTCCACAATTGTCTTTCTTGTTAATGTCAAAGACATAGGACAGCACTGTCTTTCCTTTACTTCAGTCCTTGTAGCTAGAGTAAGTCACAGGTCAACAGAAGTCTGAAAAAATAAGTATTTATTTTTCCCCTCTCCTTCCAGAATAAAAATGCAAGTGAATTTCCAATTTAAGTAAACACTTCCTTTGATCTCCATGCAGACAGTGCCTATTGCCTAGAATGAGAATTAATATTATCTAAGTATAGAAATAATACTTTTACTGCAAAAATCCATTGAATAAGGGCTATTACTTGAGCATACCAGTCTGAAGCACCAGTTGGACAAGTTACAAAAAGAGGAAAGGACCAGCTTAAGCCAATGGCAATTTCATGTTGGCAATTGGTTCTGAAATACCAGTTTGGACAAATTTCTATACCATTTGTCCACCCAGTTGACAGATGTTGTGATCCATAAAATCCCTGGGAATGTAAGAAACAATATACCAAAAATAATCCCCATCTCCCCTAAAATCCATGAAAAAAAGGGGCAAGAAAAAAAATTAAACATATTTCTAAAACATTTTTTCTCAGAATGAATAGGAAAAGAATGTTTAGAGACATATTCAAAATCATGTTACTTCTGCTACACTTCTTTTTTAAAATGCTCTCTGTGGCTGCTTAAGTTCCTTTGACAGAAATGCTTATTTCAACACTTACTGTATCAGACAAGAGAAATCCCTGCATATGGTGAACCTTCCTCCTTTACAATAAATTTAGTAGTGGACCTTAATACTGTGCCATTATTAAAAACATTGTGATTGTGCATTAAAAGGTCATGCTCATTTTCAAAGCTTTTCCTGTAGAAAACATACATTTCTACTATATCTGCACTGTAACTTGAGGGCTGCATTCGCTACAATTTTCTGAGCTGTGGGGCTATAATCTTCCTTTTTGTTTACTTGTCAACAATATTAATGCTTTCTATTTTCAGCACTTTACTCTTTTCCCAGTCTGAAGATATGTAAAGAGGAAAAAAGCAAACTTAGTACTTGAATATGTAACGCAGCTTCATCTTTAGGCATATTTGTCATTATTCAGAGGTTAAGAACCTCTACTTATTTCATAAACATACCATC
Organism: Molothrus aeneus; assembly: GCF_037042795.1. Taxonomy (NCBI): domain Eukaryota; kingdom Metazoa; phylum Chordata; class Aves; order Passeriformes; family Icteridae; genus Molothrus; species Molothrus aeneus. The sequence goes on from NC_089655.1 coordinate 18,098,460, forward strand.
AGTATATGCTAACTAAATTACACATAGTACATTTCTTACATTTAAATAGAAAATAAAATTTTCTATTAAGAAGTGAATGGGCAGTAAAAATATTTTCCAACTATTACTCTTGGAAAGAGTTCCCAAACTCTTTCCACATGATTTTTCCAAGCCTTAAAGGACCCCAAAATTTGGTACTGCTAAACCAGGTAATCACAAAAATGCTGAAGATAACTCTGATGAAGAATTCTATTGTAGGGTACAAAGAATACTGAAGACCATTAGTGTGATTGGTGGTTGTATCATTCTCTCTATAAGCCTGAAAATATTTCATATGAGCTGAGTTAAAAGTTTCCATTAATCACTGTCAGCAACAGAAGCCAATTCCCATAACAGACTATTAATTTATGCTGTACTCCACTTTGTTCATGAATGTGGCATCTCATGACACTAGTAAGAAAAAAACCCGCTAATTTAAGATCCAAGATTTTTGCTGTACTCCTTTACAATGTCACTATTTCACTATTGGCAATATAAGTCATAATTCATAAATACCAGCAGTTCTTCCTTTGGCAAGGTCCTCATCTTTCCTAGATCTTTATCAAATAGGATTAAAACAAGTTGAACTCTTGGCAACATCTTTTGGAACTCTTGGAAATTTTAGCACTTCCCAATCAAAGGGTCCAGATATCTGACACACCATAATGCTTCAGGGCTACTTCTTGAACTGTGATACCTCACAGAACATGATACTGGCATTTGGTCACAATGTCTTTTTTTGATATGTAAGATTGACACTTACTGCAATTACCCTTTCTGCAAGATTCTGCTCCAGAGATGTGCATCCTCTCAAATTACAGACAGCCCTGCCACAAACCTGACTTTGTTCTCTTAACCAACTACTCCCCATGGCATTTCATTAAAGGGACATTTTGACTGAAAGCAGTCTTGCCAAATACCTTTCTACTCATAAACTGGTTTGTCATTCCACTTCTGGCTGTCTTTGTTGAATGACATGCAGATTTCGAGGTAATCCAATTAACAAGTGGAGCAATTAATATCACAAACTATCTTCATGCTAACTTTGAGATAAAGGGTTAAGCATTTTCCAGTGACATGAGATCTAAACAACATATTAACACTTCTTACATTTATGCAGCCTCTTCCACCACACCTCTCTCAGCATCATCAAAAACTGAGTTGTTGCCAGTCATTGTTTCTCATGGAATCCCCCAGGGAACTCAACAGGATTTTTGCATCTACACTCAGCTCAAAATTTATTTGTATGGAAGACAGAGATACTAACCTCATCTGCCTTAAAATGAAGCATTGGTTTAACAAGTTACAGAAACAAGGAAGGACCAGCTTAAGACAATGGACCTTAATTTTTCTCATATTTTTTTCTGTTGGTGATCAGTTCTGAAACACCAGTTGCACAAACTTCTACTAATTTTGAAATATTACACTTCATCTCCTGAGAAGAGTAGAGGATATTATGCAGACATCTTGCCTGAGTTCATTACCAGTCCAGTGTGTTTAATATAAGAATTCCTCTGTATTCTGAAAAAAGGGTCCAAACAACAAAGCAAGTTTCTTCCCACTGACTTTTCTGGAAACCAAAGTCAAGTAAAATATTAGTTGTGATAATTTTACAAAAGAAAGATTTTTGATTATTGAAACATCTTCCCAGGGCAATTTTGTGCTTTCCTTGCTGGTATGATAAGCATCAGGGGAGAAAAAAAATCAGCTCCTTACAGAGGAGAAACTGTGTCATACCCACCTTTTAAAAGTGAGTCTTCCAGGATCAAAGCAGAACACAGTAAAAGCTTTAGAAAAATTGTGCTGTTTTACATCAGGGCTGAATTTAGCTCCACATCTTTGGCTAAGACTTGAAAAGGTAGCAAAAGAGACTGAAAAACAAGGACAACACAAGGTCACTATGATGGAATGAAAATAACTGTTGAAAACTTGCTTTTTATTTTTCCTTCAAATGTTCAAAAATTGTTGTTTAGTTAGTCAAAAGGCTAATTTTACCTGTATGGTGGGAAAGAAGAAGTATAAGAAGGTAGTGGCTCAACAGAACTGCATGTTTGAGCAGAGACTGAAGGATAAACTCTCAAGAAAATCAGCTAAACAAAAGGAATCATTAAACTAGTTGACTGCCCTAACTGTGGCTCCACTCACTTCTGCCCTAGATAATCACTTCTAGATGTGTTACTTTCCATTTGTCCCAGCTGGCATTCAGTGTGTTTGGATGGTTAATTTATTGGCAAATATATTAAAGATACTTTGGCAAACTGCTTATTTCTATCACAAATTCCAACCTCTATCGTATCAGCAGCATACAAAACAAATTACTGCATCACAGGATATGGACTTACGCTTGACCACTTGATGCCAGTTGACACACTTGTTAAAGTACTCAGTAGGTCTCCAATGACCTATTGTATGTCCTGAAAGGCATTCCTGCTGACAATCGGTCTGCATTTCACCCCACTGTCAAAAGGGATGGGCAAAGTAAGGTTTATTTACCAGAGGGATGTTCTCTCACTTTCACGTGTTCCCAGAACAAATAGCATATCTGTACTTTTTAACATTAAATATTTGGACTTGACTATTTCCTTTCATTCCAATGAATTTCCATTCAGGCCTGGAAATGCCAAACCCCAGCTTGGTCTCATGAACAGCTGTGAATGGGATCAGAAGTGACACTGCTTGAAAGCTCACGAAGACAGAAAAACACTTTTCTGAGATTTGCAGCTCAGTAGTTTCACACTAATGAAACTTGAAAAAGCACCCATGAGCGTAAGTGCCAACCCAGCTGAGAAAAGCACCAAAACTCCCCACTAAAACCCAAATAAAACAAGTCTCTGACTGAATGTCCTGTTAGTAGAGCTAAAGGGAAGCTTCAGACTGGATGTGAAAATTTCCTTTCTCCTGGCTCCGCTATACTTCAAGTTTCCTTGTAAGTTTTCAACACCTACAAGAATATTACGAAATACAAAGACAGAGAAGAATTGTTATTCTTGGATTACTTCAACATAAATACTAGTCAAGATTATGTTGATTTATCCAGACTATTCTTACAGATCCCTGCTAATGCAATATCCCTCACTTGGAAATTTAGTTGCAGTCAAAGAGTAATACTCATCTTAAACCATCCAGAGGTCCTCAATCTTTTTCCAGTCATCTTCTTCCTTCTACTGGAAAATGAGGTCTAAAAGGCACAGTACTACTCTTCAGCTCTAGAGTATATAAACTGCAAAAGTGCTTGAAAGCTGTTTCCAAGACTCTTGTGGGGTCTCCATAGCTTTAGTGCCTTCATCACTGTAAAGCACTGTAAGACTCCTGTAAAATGGCAAGTGAGGGTGGAACTTGAAGCATTTATGTGTCTGACTACATCACAACTTTCCTCTGTATTTCTTTGTGCAATTTTGTCTACTATGCATATTCTAGGTTTAAGAGCTGATTGCCCACTGCACTGGCCTTGTAGCTGTGCATTTCAATGGGTTCTGCCTCCAGAAAAAGTAAAAATCTAAATATAGAGGAGTCCCTGAAGAAACAGTAAAGAAATCAGACAAATACACTCTGAGATACAGAACACTTGGCACCAATATATGTAAAAGAAGAATGAACTCCAGTTCACTTGCAGACAATTCCTACTGCCTTGGCACAGTTAGTCTGACAGCTAGAGCAGTACCACGACAGAGCATAAATCAGATCTTAATCATTTCATCCCTTTTTTAGGAGGAGCACAGCTGGTAGGATCAGAGCACACCAACTGGGACGTGCCATTTGATCACTTCTATTTCCTAAAGCTTGAGGTTTAAAGGGAACCTTAGACCATTGGCTATGTCTGAGTGAGTAAATTCTTTAACACTGAGGCCAACCAAGGAAGAGCAGCCCCTCTGCACACCGTTGACTGTCCTGCCCTCTGAAACAGGATGGCCAAAATGCTTGTTGGTAATGGCTCCTGTGCCTCCTCCAGACCTTGTGGATAAGTCATGAGCCAAAGGCATTTTAACACAGTAGAGAAGGTCATGTACCAGTACCCAAACAACAGCATGGGAAGAGCCTCCAAGAATTTCTTCCTAATTATCACGTGTCATTATATTTCATACAGTTACCACAAAACTGGATATATCAACCAGAAACAAAATATAAATACTTAAATTTAAAAACATCTAATTGTTTCTCCTTTCACTTTGCTGATTGAGGTCTTTAAGGTAGCTACAGCACAGCATTTTATTCAGCCTTAAATACCATTGGCTCTTTACTCAATGTTCAATATCTTTTAGGATGCAGAACCCTGAAAGTACCAACCTGTCATCAGCCCAACCAATATTCAGTACCTAGAGCAAAAAAAATCAACTTCCATTCACAATATGCCATTTTAAAAAATATTTTCCCCTTTCTACCACACTGTATTAGAACATGTATTTCATTGTTCCCACTCTCTGACCACTGTGTAGGATTCACAGCTAGGAGGGAATAGCAGATTTTAATGATGAAGAAACATCAGAAATTATACCTAATAATCAAATAATTTTTGCTCTGTCTTCAGAGAAATACAAGCTAACAAACACCAATCTTCTATTATTTTGCCCAGGATATATCAGCTTGCTTTTACCACTATAATCCTGAGCACTGACAGAACATTAACCATCTTCCTGACTTCCAAAACTCTGTCAATATTCCCATATATAAGCATATCCTATTTTGGGGATCACATTTATGCTGAACAAAGACAAAAATACCACTGCTTTTGTATGTACCACATAACAGATGTTTTTTCCTCATCTCTGTCCAGTAACACAACTATGCTACAGTGTTGCTCTTCATAAAAAAAAATACATTTTTAACTTTATTATTGTCCTTTCACTTGGCTTTATCCTGGATGCTTTAGTGGCTGTTATCAACTTTCTACACTTCATAACTTCTGAACTATATCAATTGTTGTTAGTGTCCCTTTTCCTATTCATTATAAATTGCTTTTTTATTTCTAATCTCTGCTTTCACTTCAACACTGAGCTAGAAAAGGCTTTTAGGCTTTTTTCTTGGCTGTAGAGTCATGGATTTTTGGACTATCTAGTGTACCTGTATTTACAAGAACCTTCAATTTTCAGCCACACTTCTCATGCTCTTATGTCTTTGTGGAAATTATATCACATTCTTCCCTTTTTTTCTCTATATAAAGTTTGCTACAGGTTTTAACAGTTTTCCTTACAGAATCATTTCTTATGGATAAATAGCTTCAGGCTTGGAGTGTGAATGGTCTGGTTGGAAGGGACACGGAATCATCACAGGGTCAGAGAATGGTGGGGAGGTAGAGGGTCTTAAGGACCATCTGGTTCCAACCCTGTGTCATGGGCAGAAAATATCCAGCAACATAATCTCTAAATTCAAGGTAGAGAAAAGTCCAAAGAAAAATTGTGTTCTCTGCAGCTTGGGATGCGTTATGTTTCCAAACATCTCCTCTCACTGCAAAAAACCAGATTCTGCTTGGGAGCACCTGCGAGCAACAGTGTTGATGGAGAGTACCCTGAAATCTAGATCTGAATATAAAATCCTGAGACCTTCAATTTTAAAGTCACTTAGAGGAAAATGGACAATTATTGATTTTATGAGGCCCTGGGTAAAAGTTCAGAAAGTGTGAGCTTATATTTGAAAATTGTTTGCAAACAAAAAATGTGCTTTAAATTGCCTCAAAAAAAAAATGGAAAATGCTCAAAATGTCAGTACATCCTTGTAGCTCAAAGTGTGGTATATTACTATTGTCACTTCTATGCACTAATTACAGAGAATGGAAAAGGGCAACATTAAATAAAAAAACAGATGGGGAAATGTCATCCAGTTAATTCAACTCTGTATCCTTCTAATTCACAGGAAACATTTTATTTCTGGGTCACAGAAATACAATGTTTCTATGGCACATTTTATATGCTGGGAGTTTTTACAGCAGAGGGAGTTCTTACATTACATCTTTTCCTGACATTTTCTGACACAGATTTTCTTTCCCCTATAGAAGATGTGTAGCATACACACACAAGCCTAGAAAAGCAGGATAACTTTATTGACTTTTCAACTCAGAAAGTGCCAGATTTACAGCTGTATGCTCATGACTGTGTTGCTCTTACATCCAGCATGAGCATCCAATGAGGGAGAGGAGGAACTTATTTGTACAGAATCACATCACTAAGTACAGAATCACATCACTAAAATCTATTTTAGATTCACAAGGGGAACAATTAAAAAGTGCTCAATAGCCAAGTATCCTGCACCCTTCATCTTCTGACCACTGGAATTAACCTAAATAACTTCATCTTATTACCTTGCTTTGGATGATATTAGCTCACAGCTTTGTAAAGTAAAGACTTGTAAAATTACCAAACAGCCCATATTTTGTGTATAGCATACTCAAACCCTTCAACATTGCTCAAATCTCACAGCTGATTACCAGGACTAAAAGTTGTTGTGACACTGAGTGGGACAATCCATGCACAACCATCCCTTCACCACATTAATACTGAGCATCAACCTCTGCTGCTCCATCAGTAAATCTGCCTTGTTTTACTCCCAATTTACTGAACTATCTACCAAAAAGGAACAGGAGAGACGAGGACTCCAACCCACATTTCATCCCACATGGTGCTACTGCTCTCTCTAATGGACAATGTGCCAAGTCTCAGATATGATGGGAAAGGTGAGGCAAGTTCCAGACTTCCCCTGCAGCTTGCACAGACTCCTGTACACCTTGCCCTGCTCTAGGGCTGATGGTCATGACTTTTTTGGACCACTTGCATTTATGCGTTGCTCTGTCAAGCTGCTAAGGGCTTCCCAACAGAGTGAGAGACAGAAAAGGCAAGTAGAGATTAAAAAAACATCAGGAACTTGGCCTAAATTAAACAAAATGTCACAGGTCAAGTAAGAGACTCTAGTTAGGCTTAGCAACTTTATCCCTGGACAATCTGAAAAATCTGTTGCAAAAAAAGGACAGATTTAAGTCGAGGATTTCTTTTTTTTCCTGCCCAATAAAGTAATTGATACCATACACATATGTTTTAACAAGGTAAAAGATATGTTGAAATGCAGACATTGACTTCAGTTCAGAACATTCATCCAAAGTTAGCCTTTTCAATTTAGCAAAAGTAGAAGAGTGATAAAGTATTCCTTCAGTGTCAGAAACTCTGGTTTACATGTGTGTACAAGGGAAAGAGAATAAAAATGCAGCTAACACAACATCATTATTATCACTGTAATATTTGACAATAGTCATTTTAGAGCACTGTTCCAGAACCTGAGAATTCACAGGCCATTTACAATCATTAAGGAGAGGAGGGTAATAAGACACCTGCGGGAGTTAAGTAGTGGGAAAGGATATGCACCTGACCAGGACAGACAACATCTCTGTGGAAGCAGCAAAAGGAGATAACTTTTCAATCAAATTTGCATACTCTTGTATTCTAAGCATGACCCACCTTCCTGTCAAAAACGAACTGATGGAAGAGAAAGGGCTTTACTAGGCTGTATGCAGCAAATACTAAATTTTCTCAGCCTGCCCCTAGAGAATTGGAAAACAAAACTTATTTGGGGGGTTTTGTAGAGTATTTTTAGGTTCATATCTTCCTTAGGAAAAAATAAACACTTACGTGATAGGAATTGAGATGCTGAGTTTAAAATACTCCAGGCCAGAAGTCCTGTTAAGAACTACCAACAAGAGAAAATATTTGAAACTATTTTGAGCCCACTAGCTTCCCTATTTTATTTCTCCGAAACATTTCATTCCTTCTGTCCTCAAGCTTTATAAATTCTGGCCTTGGATCAAGCACAGCAGAATTGCAGATCTACTACCTTATGATCCCATAAAAAAATCAGCCCCCAAGACCCCTCCAAAATGACTTGCTCACTCTCCAAATTCCCTTTTCGATAGCAAAAGTAGATTATATTTAGCCTAGGCTCCATTAAAAATTGCCTGTCTTTAAACAAGGTGCTGGTTTTTATTCTTTCTGCCCTCAGTTATATAAGACTTCACTGCTGTCTTCACTATGATAACACTCCAACAGTCTAAAAAATACATTTCAGGTGTTCAACATGAAGGAGGTTGTGTGAGTTTAACCTTCCTTGGGATCCTTGTGAGCTTTTTGTATTTAATACTTGTTTTATCTGAAGCCTGTGGAGGTTCTAAAATATTAGAAGACACACTTTCTGAGAACTACCTTTCTAGTAGCCTGAAGATATAGCCTTGATGTTGGGCAACAAAGTTATTCTCTGTAATCCCCTTGATGTTGTAAATGAAAAAGAGGATGGAGCTAACATCATCTGAACTTTGGGCAAACCATTTGCTCAAAAGCACCATCAAAGAACCAAACCCTGCCAAAAAGAGGGGGAAAAAAAAACTTAAAAAAAAATTCCCAAAGCATACACAAAATGAAATTGGTGCAAATTAACTTCATTGTATTTGGAGACCCATACAAAACAAAACCCACCACAGTCTATAAAGGAAAGTCAGAGAAGACAAGGATTGAAGTTGTAGCTTCACAGTAGCTATCTTTTAACAGCTTTCCTTTTTCCAACACTTTAACCTAAAAAAAACTTCCCATTGTTATGCCCCTATTCAACCTCCATTCGAAGTCATTCACTATGCATTAATTACCACTTTCTTCAATGCACCGGGAAGCTCCCAAACATGCTCCTGTTTTCAAAGAGGCACACTTCCATGGCTCAGCTTTTTATATGCAGAGCCTGCTGAATTTTTTTTCCTCTGCAGACTTTGAGATTCCCCTAAATTTTGCATACTGTAACTGTTCAGAAAGGGAGGGGTGAAAAGACAAAAGGCAGATTTCATGCTTCCAGAACAGTTGTTTGCATCTCTTTCATTTTTCTTTCCAGCTGTGAGAGGCAGCAGAAGGTTCTTTAGCAGGTGTCCTGCCTGCCCTATGGTAATTTTTAACTTTCCTTTACTTACTTTTATGTCTGTTGCATTTGTAGAGGTATTTTCTCTCCTCCTGCTTTATTGCTGTTTTTCCTTTCTTTTTTTTTTTTTTCCCTTTAAAAAATATCTGAATTTCCCCTATTATGTCATTCTGTTCTGCTCTGAACTCAAATTATAAAAGTGAGCAAGGGATAAATGTTCAGAAGTCCCAATATATAAATTAAATCTCAGCTGTTTCCTATTCATTCCACAGACTTTCATCACTGCTAAACCACACAAGTGCTGCACAGACACAACTGACAACATGACAGACAAAACCATCTCTGATATCAAACCCCAGTATCCACACCTCAACCTTAAATCATATAACCTCTCTCCTGTTAGCCTGTCCCAGTCTCTGCAGAGCAGTTGTTGTAAGGACTCCCCTGGGCTTAATGTGTGAATGAAATTAAGCATTCACATGCTTAAGTATGTCTTTGCAAGGTTTCACAAAAAGCAGTTATTATTTAAATGATAAAAAATATATTTTTCTTTAAAGTAAAATAAGTCTTTTCCAGGGACAAGCTGGTTTTGACTCCCTGTACTGATTTTAGTTTTATTTGCAAAGCCTCTACCCTTATGACAACAAATATAAAGGAGATAGGAGACAATTAAATGAATCACAGAGTTATGAACCTTTTGTAGAAATTCAAACACCTCCATGACAGGGAATTTTTTTTAGATTTGAAAGAAGAAACTCATTGCAAAGCACAGGCCTACAAGTTTCTGGCACAATATCCCCCATTCTTAGTGTGCAAACATACAATGATCATCAACACTCAAAATGCATTTTGATAAAAGCCCCGCAGAATTTTTTGTAGACTGATTCTGCACATTTTGTTTTGCAAGCCAAACAACAACAGAGGATTTGAAGCTCAAAAAGAAGGACTGCTACTGATGTCAAGGCTAAAAGGTCGCTGTCATCTGCACAGTGTTATGGTTGTGGTAGTTTGAATAATCACATCACAGTGCAAAAGCTCCTGTCCTCATCCTGTACAAAAGGCCTCCTTCACTGAAAGTCACACAGGTGATCACACAGGTGATTTTTTACAGATACTGATGCATTTTAATAATTCTCAGCATTACTGCTGCAGTATTGTAAGAACAACATAACTCCTATTTAAATGATTGCAAGGTAATACCAAGAATTATCTTATTTGACTATAATTTTTATTCAATATAAAAATAAGTCTTATATAGTATAGTGTCTTTGCAAGAAAAATATTTTCTTTTAAAGGGTAAGATTTTAAAGGGTACCTTCTTGCCATTTAAAGGCAAAAATTAAAGAAAAATAAAAATTTAAAAATGGAGGAAGTAAAAAGGTTAACCTTTTTAGCTGCTTAGCTCTGGGACTATTAATTTTTAAATCACATCAAGTTTCTATTTTATTTTTGTGACATTTTACAATGGCAACCTGCTGCTTAAAGAAATGTTTTCCTACCTTTTTCCTGCAGTGAAAGTAGTATCCAAGAAAGAATAAATCAGGAAGCAAGTGGCAAGAGAGGTCTCATAAGAGAAAAGTTGTCTTTCTCCTGAAGGGGAGGTAAAAAAAAGGAAAAAAAATTAAGCAAAAAAGGAAAGCTCTAGTTCAATCAACACAGTTCAAGTGCAAATAATGATCCATAGAAGAAAGTACTTCTATTATGGAAATACAACCATTTTTAATTACTGAGTTTTTAATGGCATCCTGATATAAATATGGGAAAAAATACTTCTTTGTTGTCTTACCTATTATTTTAATAATAGTTGAATATACACATTTCTGAAATGGCTTTTTTTTCATTTTCATAAATAATTTAAGGGCATATTGAAATTTAAGCCCCAGCTCTTGTATAGAAATATACTGGAGAATGCCTTATCCTTCTCTGCTTTTTTAAGTATTCCCAAAAGTTTTCACATTAATTTGTTTCCCCTGCTACAAAGGTGTGCTCACATTGAGTAAGGGGCATAGATCTAGAGTGAGCACAGCTGAGGTGACACAGTGGCTGTGTCCTCCGGGCCCTCCTGCAGGCTCAGAGCACCGGATGAACCCAGGGACATCCCTCTGACTGCAGCTGCCCACGAGCACCCGTGAAAGCTGCAGGGCTAACCCCTCAAATACAGTTCAATGTACGGGTCATGCCTTGCAAAATCACAATCTAGCTCTGTATCTGCTTCTATCAGACTATACAAATGATATTTTGTGGTGAGCCCAACAGATTCAAAACTGCAACCAGGACAGGCTCTCTGTTTCACAATTAGAGTACTGAACACAATAGTTTTCTGATTCACAACCCAGGATTTCTGGGTGCTACAGGAACATAATCTGTATTTCATAATTCTAGGATGTCTTCCATGTCTGAGGAAATCCCTCAGTTGCTGATTGACATACTGTGAGACACCACACCAGGACAAGATCCACTATATGATCTAACTCCTCATACCTCTCAGATTATGAATTGAAAGATAATTTGTACTGACTTAGAGGATCTTTGGTTTTACATGGTGTGGTTATTCTGACACACCCATGACCTGAGTTTATCTTACAATATTTAATTGCCTGGGAATGCCACGGTTATTGGGCGAACAAGAACTGAGCATGAGAGGGAAGAAACCCATGCAATTACACCATGGGACTTTTTATGTCATTTCTTGTTGCATATTCCCATAACATCTCAACACCAAATAAAAATTTGCTTACAAGTAATGCTGCCTAAATTTCTGAGTATCAGTAAGCCATTCAATTTTACCACAGTTTCTGATTGGCTGAGATTCTTCTACAGCCATGACTATGAAAGACAACAATTTCACCCTCCACTTTAGAATGGGGTCAAGTTTTCCAGGAAAAGTTTGAAAACCCAGTTGAGCCCACCAACTATAATCCAAGTAGAGAGGAAAAGACCATAAACTAGAAGTATATACTATTTTAAGCCATCAGAGAGATACAGAATCCCACTGATAGATATTTTAGCACTTGGACTTGGCAGTCCTGTAGGCAGCTGTGACCCACAGCCAGGAGGGGGAACTGAGGTGATTTCTGGTTGTGGAGTGGACACACACAGCATACCATAACTGTCCCTAAGCCAAATGCTGAAAGAAATATCTTGATTTCTTACAGAGCTCCTGCACAGGGCCAGGAGTTGATCAATGATCCTGATGGGTCCCTTCCAATTCTGCATATTCTGTGATTCCAAGGGCAAAGCTGGGTGCACACACTGAAGGGATCAGCACCAAGTGTTTAAAGGGATAACAAAGAACAGGTAAACTCAAAAGTCAATCAAAGCCCAAACACCCTCTTTTCCACCCTCATTTTAACTGCAGTGTTTTTCTAACAGTTTGTAGTAGGTCCTGAAGTGCTTTTCAAGTCAAGAAAACATGTAAGCAGAAGCAATTCATTCTATTTAGTTTCTTAAACTAAACAAAACAAGAATGCATTCCTATTATAAAGACAAAGCATGCATTCAGAAAATAAGTGTGTGGAAACCCTTCTTATGAGAAACAAGACAACATGTACAAACAAAAGGTCTTCTGGCAGCCTTTTGCTATTGTTTGCCACTAATGCACACTTTCACAAATAATAGAGGGCCACAGAATACACCCCAGGCTGCATGGCCCAAATGCCTTTCATGAAGAGGTATCAAAGGGTCTATAAAAATTAAACATTTAACTAATTTGAAAAATACATCTATATTTGATTTATGTTTTGGTGTGGAAGGTAAAACAGTTTCTGCTGTTTTCATTACACTGTTGAATTGAAATTGAATTGAAGAGAGGGATAATTAGCTAATGTAATGAATCTGCTTGTGCATTTGGTTACAAATAAATTTGAAATAACAAGTAGATGGGAAAATCTGGTACCATATGTAGAGCCAGAACAACAGGTACTACAGCTGCTCTGGAGGGCTGTGTCTATCAATCCCCACCCAAAAGCAATGCTGGATATTTTGGCTGTTTGCTACCACCCAGCAAGAAACAGTGTTGGGTACAAGAGAAGGGCCAAAATATCCAATAACCCAACTAGGATAGTGGCAGTTTCTGAGGAATGAAAGCTGGATTATTTAGGTTCCAAGTCTTCAGTGTGCACAGAGATGAAAAATATATTTAAAAATCTGCCATGTAATTATCACCATTTATAATGACCCCTTCCTATTCCAGGTACACTGTGGTCATTCCCTTTCCCAGTCCTTTTAAAGCAGCTGTTTCTGGAGGACACAAGGTCTAATTTTCTGCTGAAGTGAACCTTCCAGGCTCTCCCCTGTGTTTTATGGACACAGGCCATCTTGGCAGAATTGAGAAAGGGTCCCTTTATAAATTATCAAGCAGAATTTTTGCACTGGAAGATCAAGAAAATCTTGAAGCTGCTTCTTCAGATGACAACGTTTGCAATTTCCACCTGAACCATGGCAGTTGCTGATCACCTCTGTGAATGCTATGCACAAAAAGGAGTTGGCTTCTGACCCCTGGGGCTCCCATGCAGCATAAACAGCATTATACTTGGCAATTCTTAGGGGTAGTGTTTGTTTGCTATTTCCCCTCTGAATTGCTGTATTTGCCTTGCTGAAACCTTTCTTTAATGCTGTGGTAGTGCATGCAGATGGTAATGTAGGCATTTAGACACACAGTGACAAGATTCAGATATCCATTACTTGCTGATGATAATGCCAAATATTAAAAGCATTGCTGCGCACCATTTTTATGCATTTATTTACAGGTATCAAATAAAAAACCAAGGACTAAAAAAAAACAAATATAGATCATAAAGAGAAAAAAATACAGAAATTTGTCCACTGTGGTATTGTAGACAGTTCACAAGACTAGAAGCTAAGAGACTTGGGGGTAAAGCTCTGCTGCTGGAATTTTATTCATGTTTCATTTAAACCCATCAACACTGATCTGAACTAAAAGCTGCAGGGAAGGTAATTTTCAAGGCTAGGAATTGTAAATACTTGCTTCCTTCCACTGAATCAGCCCCTTCAGGCTCTCAAACTGGAAAGCCTTTGGGGCAGGCCCTCTCTAAATACCATTGTAGTGTCCAGCACAAAGTGGTCTGATATTTCTTTGTCCATCTTCATCCTTCAATACATTTAAATATACTGGTTTCAATGTTTACATTGAAAAAAAAAAATAACCTTGAGAGGAGTACCTTAACTGTCAGAGTATTATCACTTCTTTCCAGACTAACTAGTTATGTGGCAGTATCTACAATAGAATTTCGGGTCAAGAGTGTGTTTAGGAAGCAAAACTCCTGATGTCCTCATTTGCTGTGCTTTAGTTCCCAACATGCTGACCTTAGTGCATATAAACTTTCTTTCACATGAGACTGAACTAGAAGTAGTTCACGATTACTCCCAATTCAATTTTTAATTCTTTATCCAGATTTATCACACGGTTCATGGACATTCAGATAAACATGGCCAGGCTAGAGGGAGTTTCAAACAAAGTCTATCCCAAAACACAGTGTGAATGTGAGGTCCCCAGCACCAAACACCCTCATACTGCTTTTGTAGATACAACTTTTAACACCTGGAGTTTACAGTCCCAAAAGTACCACCCAGGCACTTGAGAATCCCCTTAGAACAAGGCAGCTACAATTGCCCCTCAGCATGGAGACAGGAAAGAAGACAAATGTGCTGAAAATTTGCCCATTGTTATGAAGGAAACCAAGCACTTTTACTTTATTTTTAATCTCTACGAATTCTCACTTTACAATCATACCTACAAGATTTTTAAGCAATTAACTCAAATAGGAAAATTGCAAATAAACCACAACAATTAAACTGGGGTAGAGGGGAGTTTGAATGTTGCATCTGTGTCTTTAATCCACCTTTTCATCTTCTTCTACCCACCTTCAGTGCTACTGTGTCCACGGGGTCTCAACTTGCTTCTGTGTTTAGCATACAACTCTTTTCATGTGAAACAGGATAGTGCACTATTTCCCCACTACTTATTTTCTTTTTTCCACAGAAAAGAAACAGACACAAAGACAAATTCACGTGGCCAAAGTTCATGCAACATTTGGTGACAAAGCAGGAATTCAGTCCAAATATCCACAATAAGCAACCATTCTAGACTATGTAACTTGTAGTTTTCAGGCCTAATTTCTGCCACGGGCCTTAGGTATTTAACTGTCAAGCTGTTTACACACCAAATGCATTGGTTTTTAAATACCTGCTTTCTGCAGGTGCTGAAGCTACTACATTTTATTTCATGCTTTATTACGTGAGATATCTGCACAAGACACCAAATATTCTATAAATCTCAGTGATCTTTTGGGTAGCAAAAAATCCCTCCGCACCCATATAGACATAAATTTGTTATTGTGGTCAATTACATGAGGAGTAAACACTCATCCAGTGTTAATTGCAACTGATTAAGGAGTAGTCAGCACCAACACACCCTGAGTCTGATTGTGCTAATTGTGTGTTTATTTTCACCTGTAACCCATTACTACTCTTCCATCATTAAAGAGGAAAACTTCCTGAATAATGAGAACAATTGCCATGCCTGGAGTTAGACAATGAGGTGAACATGTGCCACAAGCTTAGCCAAATACTAAAAAGGCTTTTAGAGCATTATGGGAAAAGGCACCATGAAGCATTGATCACACAGAATGGCCACACAGATTGATCCATGTGACGTGTTGCCACTGTCCTCTGTCAAAAGTCAAGACCACGTCACTCAGGGGCATTAATAGTGCTGTTCAAAAAGGCAAGTGAAGCCTCCTGCTTTTGGAGCTAAAGGATTTAAAAGTTGCTCTAAAATCCTGCATCAAAAATAAACCAAACCCTAAAACATATGTCTTATATGCTCTGGTTATACTTTGTTGGAGCTGAAACTATCACTCCCCATTATTTATATGGTCTGAAAGGCAAAATGGAACCTAAACCATCAGTTAAACCAACCTGAGAGAAGGGCCAGACAGGGCAGCTCTTCCTACAGCTGGTTTAATAACCAGATTGTATTGTTACAGCTGGGATAATCAATAGCAATATAGAGCATGTATCATGCTACCTGAGGTTTTAAGTCCCGTTTTAGAAGAATCAAATAATTTGGAGGCCAAGAGATACCATGTTGCGGGATAAAGTACAGCAGAGACTATGGCATTGTATCCAGTTAATCCTCTACTGAGCCAGCAAATCTCTGGATTGCACATCTTCCCCAGATGAAAAAGCCAAGCTCTCTCTTGGGAGTTTATGCCAACAGTTAACTGTCCATGATACTAAAAAACACAAACCTTGTTCCTGACATGTGTATCTGTCCCACTACAACTTTTTTCTGTTGACTCTTGTAATGGTCCTCGCTAAATAATCCAAATCTGAAATGCTCCCAGAACATTAACAATTACCTAGACTACAAACAAAGGTCTGCTGCTACACACACTTCTTGTATGACCTACATATGACAAAACCTCGGAAATTTACCCCACTCCAAGTGGGGTTTGGCAGAGAAATTCTTTCAGCCAAGCTCCAAAATGCAGTTTTCCCTCCAAGAAGATGACTACACATCCAATTGCGTCCCAGTCTTCTTCCTAATAAGCTAAATAGATGGTATCCTGAGACCAGGGAATTTTTGGTAGCAATTTTTCCTGTCTTAGCAAAGGAGTTTTATCACTTCATTCATAACCAATTGATTAGAGGAAAACTGTGTGCCGTCTTTTATTTCCGCTTTTTTTAATCTTTATATCTATTCTGCTTTTAATCTTCATATCTATTCTGCTATATTCTTGTATCTATTTGTTGAATCCTCTGTATTGAAAAGATTAATTTACTCAGCATTCCAGCTTCAGTAAGAGTAGGGCATAAAGAGAAAATTCCTGTGTCCCCTGCCATCAACCTCAGCTTCTTAGAAGACCTTTTTTGTCCAAATGTTACTGCAATCCATGAACATGCATTCAAATAAAACATGATTAAATAATTTTTTTTGTCTATTTTTGTTGACTCTCATTTAAAATAAAAGAAAACTCTTGAGTATTTTCTAGTTGCCCTTGGAAGATTTTTTTTTTCTTTACAGGTTATTTGACATGAAGGTTTCTTCACAATATAATCTGCTTTGTATTGCTTTCAAGACATGATGTCTGGGTTTTTCTGTTCAGAAAACCAATTGGTTTACTGAAACAAAAGACTGTAATTTCCACATTTTCCAGTACGGCAGTTTAACTCCTCCTTTGTCTGTTTAACTATATAAGTCCAATTAAATTAAATGAAACAACTAGTCAGACCTGCAGTGACATAAAATATAGACCAAGTCACTTATGTCATTAGCACTTAAATCCAGAGAAACTCTGCAGAAAAGATACCATGCTGACCACAATTTAAACCATAAAATCTCCTATGTTAAGTCTTTGACCCAAAATTAGGTCATCAATTACCCATCAGCGCAACCCTTCCCCAGAATTTAACCTTCTGAGGATAAGACAGTGCTGTTTTCCTGTTTGTACCTCAGTATCACAATTATTCACATGCTGTTTTCAGTCTCCAGTTGAGAACTGAAGGTTTGCCAGATTTGTGACAGTTATTTGTACAAAACTTGAATAGTTCTGTAGTACTTCTGGGACATGTCTCAAAACCACAACAAAAAGAAAATTGTGTCCTTGGAGAGCCAAAGACTCACCTCACTGGCATCTCAACAATTTTTCAAGGACTGAAACCTGTGTCTTGGTGTTTTTCCTGGAGGGCTATATTTTAATTAATGACAAAACCCAACAACTGCAAAAAACCCCATCAAATATGCAGGATGAACAAATCCTGATATCATCAGGTCTAACAAGCATGGAATGCTGCTCTCACCATTGCTGGCCAAGGCCATGTACCCACTGCAACAGTCCACATAAAGCCATCAAAGTATGTGCCAGGTACTTTTTGTTCATTTTGGAATTAGATGTAAAGGTCAAAAATAGAAAAAAAAATCCCAGCTTTAAAAAAAAGTCGCATTAAAATTGCGTCTGGTTTTGGTTTTTTTACCCAGTCTGTTCCTCAGCTCTCCTACAAACAGCATTTTTCAGCCAAGGCAATCATTTTATCAGGTCTGTAACGTAACCCACCAGCAGCACTTCTTGCATCTGTGCGGTAACCAACAAGGAACTTGGAGAATCACCAGGAACTACAGCGACCTAAAATCCCTTCATCTTTGCTGTCTCAGAGTACCCACTCACTTTAGCCCAGCAGAGTCCTGCTGCCTGTTTTGTTTGAGGAAGAAGCCTGGTAAAGCTGTCCCTTTTCCATCATACATTAAACTTTACAATGGAATGGAATATTTTAACACACTGTTTCTAAATATGCAAAGCAACTAATTACAATTTATAGAAAGGTCTAATACATATATTTTGTACATATATTTCGTGATTGCTTATGAGATATTGTGTCTCTGAAATTCTAGTTCTGCAGGAAATGAAAGAAAGGACTAGGAATGTACAGGTCCAAAACTGTATGTCTTCATGCTGAGCCTTGCCCCTCTGCCTCACTCTTCTCCCAAGTCAGCTTCCAGGGGAATTCTCTAAGGACCTAAGTCAGGTAAAGATTAGCCCAGGGGTGTGGAACCAAGGATTCCAGGCACAGAGGGTTGTTCTCTTTGCTACTGCTTATTCCCTATCCAGGAGTTCCTGAGGCTTTTACAAAAAAGGTCATCCCTCTTGGGAAATACCATCAACAAATTATATCTACAAAAGGCTGGTGTAGCACTATTGATGTTTCAATGGGGTGAGAAGTACTCAAAATATGAGTTGGATTCAGAGCTTGAGGGTTTTCTCCCCAAAGCAATGAAATTTTTTATTTAAATCTCCTCAGAGAAAGAGGCTGAAAACCACTGGCTACAAGGCAAATATTCCTGTTTAAGTGCACACACATACACACATTTATTTTCACATAGGCCACAAGTATGAAAGAAGTACCATCAGCTTTTCATAATTCCATCTGCTGAGAGACTCTAGTAAATCCATTTTATCACAGTTATTTTATGCAATATGACAATTAACATTCCCATACAGGAGGATTATTTGTTTTTCACAGATTTAGTTGTTCTGGGTTGATAGTACATATAAAGACATCTAAAAGAATGCAAATGTACCTAAAAGTTTAAATTTGTTCAAGACTGTAGTGCTTCCATTAAATGGGGCCAAACTTTCAAATTCATAGCTTGGAACTGGGCTGGGATTTGTCATGAACAAAGTAATTGTGCTTTCTAGTGAACTCTTGGTGGGTCAGTTCCCTGCCAAGGTTGCTACACTGAATTCCTCCTCACAGAGGAATTCAGATCCATGAGCTCTTCTCTTGCCAGCTAGGATGACCCTGGAGAGCAAGGAAAAGATGCTGAACTGGGCCAGCATCAGCAAAGTTTAGTGACCAAGGAAAATTTCAACTCGTTCCTCTCCTGGTAGGGATTTCTGTATCTATCATTTCAGTCACAACTCTTCCAGCAGTGGGTCTCTGCTGTGAACAATAATTCCTACTTAAGTTGATTTGTTCTTTAGTGTTTCATGCTTTTATTTAGCTGAGATGAAAAGAGGAGGGATAAGTGGGTGGAAAAGAGTAAAATTAACTATTCCCCCTCCCCCAACTCTACTATTTATCCCCACCTGAGCAGTACCTGAGAGAGGCACAAATATACCAGAGACATAAACAATGCCTGAGAACCTTGAACAATGTCCCTTTCTGAGCGGTGACATCTCTGCACAAGCAGTCAAGCTCCACTTCTCCTGTTGGAAAAAGCTGATATTCCCCTCACTCAGTACTCAAATGAAACAAGTCAATTATTTGTGTAAGCCCCACAGAATCATCTCCATAACCCTCTCCAGGACCCTCAGGCCAACCCTTGACACAGGAGGGTAATCGTACAGCACAGGAATCAATTACACTTTTGGAGAGAGGGGTGGAAGAAATGACTTTGCAGGCCCACCGCAAATTGCTGGGGCTGTCCTCTGGCTCTCGCATGGCTCCAATCCAGGAAGTGCCTCTCAGCTCAATTTTCAATTATGTTCTCATCACAATTTACAACAGACAGTGTGTAATTTATGGCAATTACCTCTTCTGACATCCCCCTTTAAAAATTTCAGATAAAGAGACAGACAAAACCTGAAAGTGAGCCAAGCTCACCTGGCCTGCCTGCTGTACTAAGTTGACATTATGGGGAGAAAAAGGTATGTCTGACAAGGCTGTGAAGGAGATACTTTACAGAGCCATGAATGCCTGCTGACAACTAAATCAAGCAGAAGAGGAACATAATTGTTGTGGATGCATTCCTTTATTTGTTAATGCATATATACAATATCATAACAACTGAAAACTGTGTAAAGGGGTAATAGGGAACACAGTCTGTCATTCTGGGTAAAAGACCTGTGAAAAAATTACTTTACTATAAAGTCATCCAACTCATTTGGTTTATCCTTCCTCCCCCAGCAAGATAAGTCATACAGAAAGAGCAAAACACCTAAAATAGTGTAAGATTTTCTGGAAGGAAAGTTAAATATTTTAAAGAATAAGAAGCAATCACTTGGCTTTCTGTGACCTAAAATATTTCAATATTTTTTCAGGTATTATGGTATATTAACAAAGACTTATTGTGGTATTTTTCATTTTCCAAGATCTGAGAGTAAAACTGAAATACCCTGTGAAGCAAAACTAATGTAATTTCTGGAATGAAATCTAGAGCTGGTAACAAATATTTTGACAGTCCTACATCTTCATTCTACAATAAGACCTAAAAAAATTGGATCAATTTCACAGCAATTTCATTACAATCTGCTACAGATTTTTTCCTTTTTTTTGACAGCGGGAAATCTTCCTTTATTTTTATTTAAAGAATAAAGTATTTTATCTGTTTTGTTTACTTTAAGACATCAAAGAAAAAAGCTTTAATTAAAAAATGTTTTTCCTACAATATTCCTTCATCAGGAGTTTTAAACTGGGCAACTCATTGTCAAAAGCCAAACTGAAATCTCAAAATCTCCGGTGAAAGAGAGAGACCAGAAAAGGCTCTGACCCACTGAAACCTCTGGGAGTTGTGCTACCAAATTCAGGTGAGCAAAATTTATACATATGTATGTCACAGAATCATGGAATATGCTGAGTTGGAAATGACCCATCAGAATCATTGAGTCCAACTCCTGGCCATGCACAGGACAACTTCCAGAGTCACACTGTGTGCCCAAGAGCATTGTCCAAACCCTTGTTGAAGCTTTTATTTATATAAAGATCATTTGAAATGTTCAAGATGACATCTATGTAAACTGAAAATTGCTTTATGCTGTAATACGCATCTATATTTGCAAGCAAAACCCTGAGCTACAGATGGTGCTACAGAATTTCTCCTCAACTCCCCAGCAGAGAAATAAAAAAATGCTTCTCAGATATTCAAGAGTCACAAGGACTATTATCTTTCCTAGTAAAAGCTGTGTCCTAGTATTTTCAGAGCTCATACTACTGTAAAGAACACAATTAAAGCACCTTTAGTAATCTACTGCTTGATTTTAACCACTACTTATTTTAGAGCACAATGTTTATTAAATGACAAAGCCTGAATCACATATCTGAAGTCAACCGTGCAAGGAGCTGAGTAGCAAGCGCTCAGAGAAAATGCATCTTGTACTGCAGAGTTGATGTTTCATAAGAGATAGTTCCCCATGTGTGTGAGCACAGGTCACAGAGGGCATGGGGGAAAACAAACCAATGGGGCACAAAGTTGTGGGCATTTGTGTAGCCTTCAATATCAGGCCAGCAAGCCAGCTGAGAACAACATCTGGATCAGCTATCTCCTTTATTGGTGGAGAGTACAGAGAAATAGTTACAGACTGTGTCATGTTAATTACAACAAAGCAGGTAGTTACTAGCAGAAAAGGAGGAAATTGGTGGGATTTTCCAAACTGGGGAAACTCCTGCAAACAGATCACAAATGGAACAAAAGAGCTTTAGTTCCAAGGTAACGCATTCCTAGTGGTATCACTTGAAAAGCATAATAAGGGCCTGCATGTTCCCATCTGTCCGAGGGCTCAGGAGAAAGTCTGTGTGGTTTACAGAAAACCTGCAGAATCCAGCATTATTTTACAAAAGGCACTGTGAGGGCTTTGAAGGAGGTGAGGTTAAACCTGGGTGGTGAGGACTGGTGGGCTAACGGGACTTTTCTGAGGTTCTGCTGAAACCAAAGAGCTACTATCTCCCTTGTGAGTCAACTCTGAAGAACATCATCCACTTAATCCTTTCCATTAGGCTTCAATATCAGCAAAGAATCTCACGAGATGAAGTGGATGAACACATAAATTTCGCAACAATGAATGAGAGGCGCAGGTCAAGTTGCAAATAGGTGGACTTCATCACTTCTGAGTACCAACACATCCTCACAGCTCCTATCTACCAAAAATGCTATCACAGAGTTAATTCCTTGCTGTAGTGAGACCTATTCCTGTTTTATGCCTCCTGGTAGCCAGACAGGTGGCTGCCCCAGAACCCATGTTCGGGAAACACCACAAACAGAACAAAAACACTGCATACAAAAGCTTAGTAGTTTTCCTCCTACCTAAGGAGCTCATAGTGAGGGATGTGAAGGGTATATTGTGTTCATGAGATATCTTGCAGCTGCAACTTCTTGCTCTGCCTAAGACAGTGTAAGCTCTGAGTTCTACATGACTAAACATGACTAAAGCTATGGTCCTCAGTCCCTAACCAATCCAAACACTTAGAATCTCCTCTCCCCTACACTGCTAATCTACAAGGTTAGCAGTGAAAACCTGAATCTTAAAATCTCAAGAATCTGAGTTCTCAATTAGTGATATGAAGAAATAAGCCTGCCTCTGCTAAAAGATACAAGAAAGAGAACAGAACACAGGTACATTATGATACCTCTCCTTGGATAACAACAAGTAAAAATATTTTATGTAAACCTCATGGATAAGGGCAAACACAACAGCAATTTCACGCGAATTGCATTCCCCTTGGAAAAGCCAGGAAAATATGATTTCACTACAACAGAAAGTAAGGGGGTACATGCCTGTAAACATAAACTCCTTCCTTCAGCTTCAGGAATGAAAAACCCAATTATATCTAGTTTTGGCTTACTGACAACAGCAGCAGGGATTGTAACATAGAATCGGGGTAGCCAAAACCATAGGCAGCTCACTCTCATGTGTCATTATGTGACTCAAATGACTCTTTCTAGAAAAGGACTGTTCCATGAAACAGCCATTCTCTTTGGGTTGAAAGAGCTTCAGGAGCAGCATTAGTTGGGTGCTCCCATAATGATCCAGCACAATGGGACCAGAGATCTGGACTGGAGCCTTGGGGTATGACAACAACATAAATAATCAATGACAACATCTTTTGGATATAGACATGTGAAACCTCATCCACAGCTCACCAAAGTCAGTGGAAAGATCCCCCCTGCCTTGGGCAATTGATGGGAACCAGAGGTAAGCATCAGCCCTTGTTTGAGTTCTACCTCACCACTTGTTATTTACTACAACACATTTTCCATGTCTTCTCACCATAAAATATTAAAGGAGCATACTCTATGCACCTCAGGCTTGCAAAATCAGCAACTGTAAGACTTTTGTTTCTTTTTTAAAAAAGTCAATAGTGATAATATTAAATACACAATAATGATAATATTATTACTATTTAAGCACTAAAATAAGACAATAGTACAGGTGAACAACAAAAGTTGTAAGTGCAATTAATATGAAACAGAAGTCTCTTTTCCAAGATGGCCAGCAAGGACTTTCTAAAGATTAATGGAAAGGATTGAGGAAAATAAGTATAAGGCATCAACAATACCTCGAAATATCAACAGCTCCCAAAGACACATCACAATTTCAAGTGGAGTCATCAGACCAACAGAAATTATCTCCCTTTTTATAATATTATTTGAGTTTCAATTTTAAGTTTACAGTAAATTATCAACCTCATAAGTAGGATGAAAAAAGTTTAGCAGTTGCTGATGTAGAAATATTTTAATCTAATACGCCTGAGGTATATGAGATTTCATGTTAATAGAAAGAAACATTCTTCAGAGACAATTTAATCTAGATTTAGCTCTGATTCTGTTGCACGTAGGTTAAATTCTGATGTCAACAGCGAAAAGCTCAGTAAAGCCCAGGTGTAGCTTAGCTGAGAGTCCAGCTGCAGTAATGCATAGTTTAGAGGTTTTACTGTTCCCTACATCTTTTCATTATTGACTAGTTTGCATTGCACTCAAAACAAAACAGGAAAGGAAGCAGATTACAAATAAGAACCTTGAAATCTATCATCCCACAAAATCATTGGAAATTTCATAGATATTTGTGGTCCAATTATTAGTAAGAAGGAGAAAAGAAAAAAGTTGGAATTGCAAAATTTTAATTGTCCTGATTTGGGGGAGGAGGAAGAGAAAAGAAAAAACAAAGTCAGTAGGCCTTTACCTCAGAAGCTCGCAGGCCTTGCTGCAGCCTAACTCAATAATTACATTGTACTGCCAGCAACAATTCTATTTTTTTTTCTCGCCTGAGGGTTCCAACACATTTGCACCATAGGGAAGCCTTTTCTCTTTACATCTCAAAACTCTACCACAAACTCTTCCTTTATTCATAACAGCCAGATCCCCAGCTGAGATAGGCACTTTCGTATTGCTCTAGATGACAGTTTTCTGTGTTCTTTCCAAGCTCAGGGGGTTTAATAAACATATCTGGCAATCTTTCGATAGCTGGAGGGCCTGGGATGACACTGTGTGCAAACAATATGCTCTCACTGCTAGGGAAACAAGTTTATTCAATTCAATTAATAGATTACAGTCAAGATACTTGTTATCCTGCAATGAAAAATAGGAGAAGGACTATGAGACTTAAGGTAGGTTGTAGGATTAGCACCTGGCAAAACAGCAAGCCAGGCAAAATAAGACAAAAAACCCACTTGTTGTACATTGCTGGGGGTTTTTTGCCATATAAACAGTGGCATAGGCTCCTGGTCTCAGTACAAAACTGTCTTTTAACTCGCTTTAAAGGAGCTTGGCCCTCTGAATATGCAGAGCCTTGGGTGCAGCACTGTAAAAAATATATCTCTGTTTCCTCCTACAAAATGGGGATATTCCTTTTCATTTACCTAACTACAAGGGGTGTTTTTCATTAGACATGAGCAATAATTCTTTCTGGCTGAAACCCCACTGTTTACGAGCCAACTACAGAAGCCAGGATTTGGTTCCACATTTGAAAGGAACTGAAGTAAAATTCTATTTTGAATTTAAACTCTATTCAAACCAAGGCATTTTCTTAACATAAACAATTTGTGGAATTTGCTTCTAGAAGAAATATCTCCTATGCAACCATACTGGTCTAAATAAGAGAAACGCTCATGTTTTCTTAAGTAAAAAAATCCAGGAGCTGGTGGTCCTATGTACCCCTCTCCTTTAAGAATGGATCTGCAACAACTTGTCCTTTCTGAAATGTTCTCAGAACAAGTTTAAACTTGTAGAAGTTACCACAAGAGAAAATCTAATTTAACTACCAAAATGACAGGTAAATTTGCCTGAGGGATAATTTGTGGTTAAGGCACATACAGGAATACAGGAGGTAAAAATCTTATTTCATACCATAGACTTGAATAAGTAACCCAATATCCACGTGCTTCAATTCTTATCTGTTAAAATGGGTTAAAGCCATTCTTTTATCTGGTTGCCTATTCTCCTTGGCCATAGGGGCTGTATCCGGCCATGCCTCCTCTGGGCAATGGCTACCCAAGTGTTAATGGGGTCCTCAGCTACCAGTCAAATTCCAGCTCAGCTCAAGGGCATAAATAACAATCACTACTCAAGTAACTCTGTTCCTATTTCAGTACACAGAGGCATCATTTGTTCTTCCAAGTACTGGTACTACTTATTTTTTTAAGGTAAAATAGATTAAGAATAACATAGCATAATCAATAAAATAACAAAACTAGCCTTGGGACTGGCAATCTAACAATCTGCAAAAGATGGTACAAGGGATAAGAAGATGGAAAAATTATGAGAAAAGGAGTTGTGTTTGAAGAGGGGAAGAATGTCCCAGAAGACTGAGCATTTCTCCTAGTGATAGTCTTGTGAATGTGATATCTGAGATAAAGTCAAATTTTTATAGCTGGGTAAAGTCATCCATGAACCTCTCCAGCATCTGAATCCCAGAAGGGGCTCACTCTGAGCCAGATGTGCTTTATTGCTGCTGTGCAAGCCAGGGAAGGAGGGAAGAGCCTGCAGGTCCTGGCAGGAGTAAAGAACTTTCCCACTAAATCACTTCTGTGTCCATGAAGTCCCAGAGCCAGGGGCTACACACTTGATGCTACTCCAGCCTGTCTTTGCTCTGAATAGTTCTGTCCTTACAGCCTTGAAACAGAAAGGTCAGGGGCTCAAGACTGAGTCAACAGGTTGTATCTCTTACTGTAACCCACATGTTTTCTGTGATCTAAATATTGGGTTTTCATTTGAACAAATGCTTGAAAACCACAGTGTCTTTCACCGGGATCCCTGGCTGTTTCAGAACTGGGTCATAGGAATTAGAACTGTTGAGTAAAGAATCAAAAAGTAATTATTCATTTACCTAACACAGGTGGTTCCTTTGTTCTTACATTAGCCAGGAGCTCATGATGAATTTCCTTGGAACTCAAGGAGTTCAGCAAATGTCTCAATATGTTTATTCTGTGGCCTGCACAGCAATTTTCAAAATTTCAGCTGAATTTCAGTGTGCAGCCTAATCTCATTATATCATTGCTCATCCACAACTGAAAGATACTAGAGTGCTACTGTGAGTTCATGTAAATTTTAAATTCATTTGCTAAAAAATTCCAAGCCAAACATATTTTAACATGTACAGTCCTATTGCTTGAGTGTTTGCAAAACTCAAAACCACACATCTTTGAAAAAATTTTAAGTTCTAAACAAAATACAATGTTCTTATATTACTGATTCACCTATTATAATTATTGCATTGAACACACTGGAAACTAGGCTGTATCCCAACAGCCCAGTAACATTCCTTCACAGTTTTAAGTTCTTTTTACTAATGGAGAAAAGGTCTATGGAATTAATAGGGATGTGAAATCAGTCAGAATGAAACATTTATGTTTTCCTTCCAACTCCAACAGATTACTCTGAAGATTCATGGAATCTAATAGGCAGTTTTGTGCTTCCAGCTAAATTTTACTCATTGGTAACTATTTTTGCAAAGTATACAGAGCAGAGGAAAAGAAAAAGAAGTGGGAATAATCAAAACTAACCTGGCTATTACTAGTTTTGTTCCAATTGTCTTGGTAGGAATCTGGTCCTGAAGTAAAATACAAAATTAAAAAGGTTTTCCTCCAGTTTTCTTGTCTAGTTCTTTAAATACATGCTACATTTTATACAGCAGATCCTGCTCATTTTGCAAGAAAAGTTTGAACATTTTTCCAAGACTATAATTCATTTCTTACAAGGGTAAGAAAATGGCATTTATTCTTTTGCTATAATGAAATACAGCAAATAAGTGAATCTCTATTCTTTAATTCCTGCATAAAACTCCAGTTCTGCTTCCACTTCAGTCAGCAATAAACAGTAATTAACTTTAAGCGGTCAGGACCAGCACTAAAATATTAAATCATGTGTTACAACAGAGGAAAGCTGAAAAATATTATACACCATAGAGCAGAAAACTAGGCAGAGAAATATATGCACAAATACAATTCATATTCTGATTTCCCCTTCACTTTCAAGTGCACATTTGTTTGCTTTATGAGAATTTGCTAGCTACAACAAAAGTTCTATTGAAAATCTTGATGCTCTGACGTGCTAAGGAAAAGAAAGCCTTGTTTCTTTAAAGACAAAAAATCTGCATATAGCAATTAATCTTAACAGTCTTAAGAAAACAAATGTCACACTTAATTTTTAGGTCTTTTAAGAAATACTAAACTTTTAGAAATACTAAGGTATTTTGCTTGAATGAATGAGTCTAATCTCTACTACTTACCTACTTGGGGTGGGTGTCTATTCTCAGAACAAACACTCCCTGAACTCAGTGCACACTGTGCTTGAGGAGCCACTCGGCAACTTGGAGCTGTGTATTTGAAAATAGTTTGTATCTGTAACTGCTATTAAATGAAAATCAGTACATCGCTGGTTGGGCAGCTGCTAAGATTTTATAATCACACAATAGAGAGGATTAAATACTTGTAAAGAGTGCATTAGACTAAATTCTGTGCTCAGTTGCAATTGTACGACCTTAGGAAATCAATGGGGTTCCACACTTGCAAATGATGAGGGGTTGGGTCCATTCCTTTAAAAAAAAAATAAAAAAAAAAACCTCAAGAAAGTTTAGAAAGAGAGAAAATGATTGTGCTTCTCCCTCTACTGTTCCATGTCTCATAGCTAACATCTGGTGAAAATTAAGAAGCAGTTTTCCCCCCTTCCCCCCCTCACCCCCCAATCAAACAAAAAAACCCCACAATACAAAACCCTGCATATATATCTGATGTATTTTATACATATTCATCCTCATAACTTGACAGATGGGAGGAATCTTGCAGTCATTTCTGAAAGCAGACAAAAGGCCGTTGGTTCTGCTCCACATGATGATTTGTGAAGACAGAATATCACCCGCTTCCGTTGATGATTATATAGTTCTATCCATCTGTCTGCCACAGGAGGTTGTGAGAGTGAGATACAGCTCACACCGTCTTCATAAACAAAAGTAGACTGTGCTGTCAGTAGTCAAACACGCCAACTAATTGGAGCTGTCGACAGACACAATATTCTGTGTCAACAGCTCTGGTAACAGTTTGAAACAGCAATGATATGTTGGGTGATGGTGAGGATGACACATATGTCTCTAATAGCATGCTAGAAATCTGACATAACTAGAAAAGAATTACTAAAATGTAATTCCCAGCCTCTAGTTCTGCTGTTCAGACTTCCCAGTCAGCACAGAGAGGAAAGAGATGCTTGTGTGTGTTCATGTTCTTGTGCTCGTACTTGTACATATCTTCTTCTGTATCACTTCATATGCTGACAGCTTAATTTGATGCTCATAATGCCTAACTTAAAAACTAAGCTTTCTGCTGAATTTCAAGGAATTCATCAAAATTCCTACACAAATTTAAAATTAAATAGGGGGACCATTTCCACCACTTTCTTATGAACAGGAAACAAACTAAAAGAGGTCAAACAACAACCTAGCTAAATGGGCAGCTCTTACTGCATCTGTGCAGGAAAGAAAAGTGCTATCTTACTGAAAAGTGGTTTCATGGACTCATCCAAATGATAAATTGTCCTCTGATCTTGCTAAGATTGATAAACATTCTTCATTTTAAATTAAAGCCCAAGGAAAAAAAAATTGCAGAATCGGGGCCTCAGTTTCCCTTTAGCAGAAAATCCTTCACCATCATCACTCCTTTAGGATTTAAAAAACAGAAAAAAATCAGTGTTAAAGGTTTATAAACAAGGTACTAGGGAAAGAGAGAAAGTAGAGGTTTGCTCTACTCACATCTGTATATGCTCAGCTTGCACATTTATCTGGCTCCTCCCTTGCCAAATGCAATGCAACATTGGGCAGATTAGGTTACATAACTACATAATATGCTAGTGTACAAAAATACAGCTTTTTTTCTCCAAAGAACTAAACAAATATACAGATATCACAGCAACTGTGGTAGTAAGATGAGTAGTAAAAAGTCCTTACATGGGGACTTGCAACAGCAGGTCTGGCATCTCACCTCAAGGCCCAGGGCCAGAACCCTGAGACCTGACTGTCATCATAAAATAAAGAATAAAAGAGAGTGACAGTCCATTTATTGATGCACATGACCACATTGTAGCCATTGAACAACAAGGTCTTAAGGACTCATCATCCCAGAGAAGCAAGAGGAGGAGCAAGCTGGAAAAGGCACATAAGAGCCCAGGTGAAGATCTGCAAAGCCCCTGGGAATGAGGCTGGAGGTGGCAAGTCCACAATGTATCCATCTACAGCGATTCCAATTCAGGAGGGACAAGGCAGAGCCCAGAACCTCCTGTCCCGGGAGGGAGGATGTCAGCACCCACAGGGCAGCAGGATCCCATGAACCACAGCCCAGCACAGAAACGACCTCATCCACCCCCATCGGCTGCCTTAGCAGCTTCTGCCAGACTTAGAGGGACAGAGCTGAAGGAAGCAGGTTGGAAAAGACGTGCCCAGGGGGCAGGAAGTCTCAAGCATTCCTGAGGAACACGCAGTGACAACAGCTGAGGTTACAGAGGAAGAGCCTAGTCTTGTTTGTGGCATAAATCCCTACATTATCTCTTGCTGCTTGAACTGCTGGAGCAGCCAGCAGCACCAGGAGCATGGCGTGCCGGCCTGAGCCGGCTGCTTCCAGCCAGGAGAGGGCACACAAGGCAGCTCCCTGCGACACTGCTTGCTTGGCAGCCACTTAATCTTCCCATCTTCATGGCTGTTTCTGTGTGCTGATGTCCCTTGTGAGCCATCCAGACTGTGCTCAAAATCATAATGGAAAAAGAAAAGACTAAAAGATAAGCCAATATCTGCTGTTGCCAAAGCCACGAAACTAGGAAAGCCTGTCAAAATATTTTAAGAGGGAGAATTTTAAAAACAGGAGTGTGAAAAATAAAGTCAAGCAATATTATATTCTCCACCTAAACACAGAGCAAGTTCCTACCCAAGAAGAAGTGTGTATAAATAGTGTGTCAGCCATTTACTGTGAGTGTGACTCTAACAGCTGGGCTGTTTGCAGGAGATGCAAATTTGGAGCCATTCAGGGAAGGAAGAATGAAAGCTTTGGCACTCGCTGGGCAAACACTAACGGGTTTGGGAAAAGGGCCAGCAAAAGACAAACTACACAAAATAGTGGGTGGCCAGACTTAGGACAAGGAATAGTTGGGCAAAATACCACAAACAATCTGGCTCAAGGCAAACACTGGACACTTCGAAAGTTTTATTTTTCAATTCCAAAGCATACGCAAAAATCTCACTGCAATCACTGCACTCCCACAGCCCCAGCAGCCCTCGTAGCCCGCAGACACTCACTGATATTCATCTTGCATTACACTCACCCTTCCCTACAGTGTCTGGCTCTGAGTCATCCCTAGTCACAAGGACAACTCTATTACTTGCCACATTCAAAAGTTAGTGAAAAAATACCGATAAAGCTTCTGCCCCAGAGATCAATTGAAGGAGTTTGGAGAAGGTCAGGCTGCTTTAATCTAAACAAATAGGTGGGCTGTGATACCAAAATGGTGCTTACAAGAGACCCTGTAGCTCATGAGTAAAGGATGAGGGTATTTCAGGATTTTATCATCCTCCTGCCAGTTCTGTGAGACACCAAGATTTTATGGAGTCTGGTATCTGTTACAGATACTTATGGCAGAATTACACCAGGT
Organism: Molothrus aeneus; assembly: GCF_037042795.1. Lineage (NCBI taxonomy): Eukaryota > Metazoa > Chordata > Aves > Passeriformes > Icteridae > Molothrus > Molothrus aeneus. The sequence continues at coordinate 18,129,709 of NC_089655.1, forward strand.
TTCTTTCAGGTTTTGTTTTGTTGTTCTGTTTTTTTCTTAATGAAGTGAATCTAAGCACAGCCATCAACACCTTCTGTGTTAAATCACACACATTCATTTCACCAAAACAATCCAGGGCCTAATGCATTTTAAGGTGAGTTCATTATTCAACCTTCCAATGCCTTTTCATGCTGTTTAGGCTTGCTGCCTTGTACCACATCAGTATTTAATAATTATTCCAGCTGTCTCCAAAGCCCTTTCACCACACCTTGTGTGGCACATTACAGACAGCTTGGATTTTTCAGGTACAAATTGCTAAACAATTACTGATGAGAGAAAGGTCATAATAATAGGTTACAGAAGCCTTTGCAGCCTGCCTTTACTTCATGGCCATTTATAAAGAACCATTTCATCCCATTGTTATAATGATGAGAAGGAAGTAGTTTAAGGTAGTTATAGACAAGCAAACAAAAGGCAGGAGAGCAGTGCTGTATAACTTCTACTTTCACTTCCTGCCTACTCCATTACTTCTGGCATTATGGGAGAAATAACATGATTGGAATGACCTAAAGGTTATAACAGGTGGGCAAGGTTTGCCTTGTCGAAAGCAGTGTGAGCACTGTTGGCTAAACCTTTTTGAAAGCTGAAAGTGGTGCCGTTTAACAAAAATACTAAGCTGTCTTTGAAAAAAATACATTACTTAGAAATACTATTTCTTCATGGGCTTTCTTATCTCTATTTTCCCCCCTCAAATGGGGTTGGTTTTTTTTCCCCAGAGGAAAAAAAAAGGCACAAAGATGAAATCTCTCCGTAAAGTTGAAAAGTAGAGGACAGATTTTGCACTGGTAGAAACTCCATTAGCTACATATGAACATTACTGGTTTTAAAATGGCCAAATCAAAGTCTCAATGATCCAATCTACAGCATTAGAGATCAGGCAGCTAAACTTATTTAGATTCCAAGTAAAAGTGTGAATACAGTAATTTTATTACTCCTAATTTTTTGCAAGAAGTGTCTCTGCTAGCTGTTCCTCAGTACTTAAGGTACTGGGATTGGATCCAAATATATCACAAAATTTCAAGCCCAGTCACAGTTCACAGAAAAATCCAGGTTATTTCATAAGAACTTTCCTTTTGAAAGAGGAAATTCAGGACAATTTGATTGACCAGGAGAAAGCAACCTTGAACACAGCCAGCAGAATAGTGAGGGAAGCAATAAGGCAATAAGTAATTTGGCACTTTCAGCTAAAGCATAAGACTCCCTCAGCCTTAAAGATTTTTAAATTTATGCAAGTTAAAAATAATGCAGTAGTAAAGGCAAAGGACCACTAACACTTCCCAACATTTCCACCGATGTTCAAACATTAACAGACCTTTGTTCAAGAGCAGCCCACTAAGCAGTAGCAAGTCCACTCAAAGCTAAGCAAAACCCTAAGTAAAGAACAAAACAAGATGTGGATCTCCATCAGGAGGTGTCATGGGCTTCCATCTTTCAGAGAAACTTCATTTTTTAGCCTGAGGAAATTGTGGGGGCAGATTTCCCCCCGGCCCCAGATACCATCTTCCATTTATTCACCACTGATTTTCATTACATTGGACTTTCATTTCTCTAAGCTTCACTTTCCCTTCCTGCAAAATGGAGATTAAGACACAGGTTTACCAATTGGAAGAAAACTGACCCTTGGACCATCCTCATGTCCATCTTATATTCACATGGCCAAACTCACCCTACATGCAAAACAGACAAGGTGAATTATTTATCTCAAAATATATTGAGGCTGTGTCACATATTCAGCATATATTAGGCAGGACTGGCCAAGCTTTTTTTGTGATGGATAAAGCCTCACTAACTGCAAGGGACAGCAACACACACACAGACTGTGGTCCACGTGGCTGCAATGTGCATTCTTCACACTTTACCCTGCTCTCAGCTGCAGATCACAAAGATAGAGCCAGAGTTGTGCCTGCCAAAAAGGTCCATGAGAGAAAACTTTGCTACTTCTACAGTTCTAGCTTTAGAATGGGAAGAATTGTATTCCTTGCTTCAAGACTAAGTACAGGGCAAAAGGATTTTATCACAGATTACTTGTATACTAGCAAGTCTAGAAAACTATCAAGCCCTGACTTTTAGCAGATTTCCATTTATTGCTGCCCAAGATTTAATCAGCTAGATAGATAGCCAACTACTAGTTTATTTTTGGTCAATAGTTATTTAAAAAGTAAAAGCAAACAAGTCTGTAAAACAATTTAAATACATCAAAGTTTATATCTCACGTTACGTAGCAAATCCCACTCTCCTTCAGGAATCCAGCCAGGCAACCTTTTGTTCCCTTGGCCAGTTGCTGGAATAATAGCCTCTCCTTTGTTTCATCGTGACTTGATTACTATAATTATTTGCCTGCTAGACTTCCAGCCACTGCTCTGGTTGTGAGGAGTACAGAATACAACTGCTAGACTACATGCTGCATCTAAGTCTTTCCATCACATTACCCCTATATCCCCATATTAAGAGAGCTCCATTGCTTCCCAATGCAGCGGCGGCCTGATTTTTTAGATCTTCGTACTAATTTACAAGGCTTTACATTGGAAGCCTCAGATAAATCTTTTGCTGCTCCATGTCTGAAGAGTCTTAGGGCTGTACTTGTATATGCTTTTGTCTCCCCCATAGTGTTTTAGACCCTGAACTTGTTTAGCGTTACTCACATGAGCAGGTTTACAGACTTCAATGGGACTACTTACATGAGTAAGAAGTACTCATATGAGTAGATATTTGCAGGCTCAGACCCTAAGTGACTTGGAGAGCTTTACTATTATTCACTTCTTGAAAAGCACTTGCAAAGAAACAAGAGAGGACTTACGGTATTTATTCAGAGTTATTATATATTCACCATGTCTTCTTCTTAAGCCCTCTTTGTTCTTGAGTACATGTACTCTATCTACAGTAGCGATACACAATATTTCTCTCAGGGGATTTTCACATACGAAAGTAGTGGAGGGTTTGACATGTTGGACTGTTGGGGGTTTTGTGTTGTTTTGTTTTGTTTCTCCCTGTGAGAATTTGTAGATACCAACTTGAGACAAAGAGGATTTTGTTATTTCTTCTATTGCAGCAGCACTAACAAGCTTGTGCCAGGGAGTAAGGCACCAGTGCATATAAGCATGGTTCACACACCTCACAACAAGCCATCTCCTGCCACTAAAGTGTAAAAGCTGCAATCTCTCTACAGTTTAAATTGAACAGACTCATTTTCACCTTGAAACACTTGTTTCCTTCATGCATTTTCAGCTATGAATTCAATCAATTTTGTCATTAGACTTACAAGACTCAGGTCCAGAATGGCTCATTTCTACAAAAGTTCGTACTTCCCACCTATATGATACACACAACCTGACACACTTATTTTTTTATATAATGAAAGATGTTCTCTTCACTGGAAGACTTGTATTCCTTGGGAGAAAGAGGGGCAAAGTGAAAAAGCTGCATTGTTCTGTAGCCTGCCACGCCAAGAAGTTGTCCTTGCTGGGAATGCTGGATATGTCACAAAAAAAAGTGCAAACTGGGCTCACTGAACCCCCCAGATCCTTTAAAATAAATTAAATGTCTTTTCTAGCAGAACACAATGGAAAGGTACAGATAGATCATTAAAAACTAGAGGCTTTCAGAGGCTCTCAATGGTGATTTTTTTCTCTCTGAAAACACCAGAAGAGATGACAGACTTGATCCTCTGCAGTGCTCCTGAGCACCCTCTATTACTGCGGATGGGATGGAAAAGTGGAGGCATTCAGCATTAAGCATTGCTCGTCAGCTTGCACTGCTGTAAGCTGCTAGAAAATTCTTGCATTCCACACATAGCAAAACCAGTCCCTCAGTTCAGAGTGCCTGCTACCTCCAGAAGAGAGACCTGTGAGTTGTTTCCACTGGAGATTTCTGTACTTGCAATACCGATTTCTGTACTTAGCAATACCAGTCTAGCAAAAGTTTCAGGTGGATTTGCGCAGGAACAAACTGATAAAAGTGAGTCCTTGTTGTTTTCCATCCGGGATGAGCTGCACCCAAAGCAGCATTAAGTCTCAAATGAACACCTGGTTTGAGGGTCTGCCCTAAAGTCTTTGCAATAACACATACAAGAAACAGCCTGGACAGACAAGGTCAGGGCCCAGAGCAGGGTGGGATGCTATAAGAATGTGGTGGAAAAGTGTCACTATTTCTTCCATCCATCCCTTCTTCCCATTAGCCAGGAAGTTACTGGCTTTCCTTTTAAAAAATTATATATATATAATATTTAATATAAATATTAAATATATGAATTTTATATATAATATATATTTAATAGATACAATTTTAATATATAATATTTATATACATATGTATATATATATATATAAAATTTCACTTGAGTGTGTGTATATATATATATATACACACACATACACACACTCAAGTGAAATAAAGAAAGTCTGACTTGGAACAGGCACAGCACTACCTATCATCACATGTTACTTGTTTCACTCTAAGTAAATCAAGTGAGGGAAGAGAGCAGGCAGGGAAAAAGCACAGCCAATACAAATGCAATGGATTTCTGATGGTACTGAGCCTGGCCTGGTCATGAACTATCCCAAAACAGGGCAGTGAATGCCTTGGGTCCAGCCATCTCTCAGTGCATTCTGTACCACACAGATCTTTCTCCACTTTAAGCTCAAACCTGGGGAACTTTCAGGTGGCTGAAAGACAGAAATAAAGCTTGCTCCCATGGCTTTTCTCAGAGTTCTCAAAGCTCTAGTAATAAGCTGATTTTCCTTTAAGAAATGCTGGCATACTACTGTCTCGTGTCAATTTTCATGGGTCACCATGAAAACAAGATGGGTGGCAGGAAATTAAAAGAATTTCTGTTACACTTGCAGCCTTTGAAATCCTTTAGGTCTGAGAGATGGCAACCTTCGTTTCCCTTCCCCAACTTTCACTTCTGAGACATAATACATTGCTTTATGGATAACCCTCTTCTTCCTGCCATTTTCAAGGGAGAGAAAAACCTCCTGAATCAACTCACTTGGCAACTGGATTCTGGCAAGCACAATGTACCAAGAAGCAAAATTAAAACTTAATGACAAACTTAATAGCTTTAATCAAAGTAGTTACCATTTAAGATTCTTGAAGCTAAATTCTAACAAAGCTTAAACAGAAAGGGTAAATGGAGGTACAAGTACAGTGGGAACACATGAGCTATTTTCTTTTAGAAGTTTCATTCTGCTAATTAAATCTTTTATCAAATATTTTCTGATACCAATTTTCACAGTTTATATTCCCTGCTCATATTTAATATTCCAGTGCCCCTTATCTTTCTGCTTCCTTGCCTGTCTCCCCTCTCCAGCTTTGTAAAATTTAAAATGGGACAGGGGTTTCCAGACATCCAGCTAAGATCCCATAAACAAGCTCTATTGTTTGCTATCCTAAAACTTGGACTCTTTAAGAAGCTCCTGGCCACCCACTCACATAGACAAGTACACATGTTAGAGGCTTTTTCCCCCCCAGTGTTTCATTCTGATTCATCATTTAAGCTATTTTAAAACCTTGCCTATTTTTCCATAGGAAAAGATGTCCAATTCCCAGCCAGTTGAAGGTAGAAAGCTGCCAGCTCTTCTGCAATCGAGTGCCAGATTTAGGAAATGCAGACAGTATGTGAAATTCAGCAGTGCCAGAGGCATTTCAGAGGGCTGTGCAGCATCTCCTGCTCTGTAAAGCAGTGGAGGCCCAGAGCTCCCTGAATCCCTCTGCTCCCCATTCCATCAGACTGCACATCTCAGAGCTAACAAGTGGGGTGAGAGAGCAGAGCAAGCCAAGGAAGAAGTGGAAGGATCTGGTAGCCATGACAGGAAACAATTCATTTTCACTGAAGTCAGCTTGTGCATCAGCACATCCCACAGACCCAGGTGCACAAGACAGACCCACCAAATTCCATACACATCTTTCACAAGAGGCACTCAAGTTATCTAAAGGAGCTCTGTGTCCCACACACAGCTTTTGGACTACCTGTAATTGCACTTCTAATATTTTATTCAACACAAATAAAAGGTAGGAATGATGTGGTACATTCTTCTTTGTAATTACCTGGAAATCAAAACACTGGGGTAGGACTAAGCTGTCCTCCAAACACATCCAAGTGTTGGATTAGCTGGTAAAATGAGAATCACACTTTCAATAACTATGGAGCATGTGTGAACAAGCGGATACATTCCCGTGGCTTTGAAGGATGGAGGTTTTACCACTTCCTTTTACTCTGAAATTTCATATTTTAAACATGAGAAAAATAAACCTTAAGTACAAAGCATTTGCTTTTAAGCAAATCCTGCCTTATTTTAATGGCTTATGGTCAACATTATCACATAACACACTGTCATTTACAGTGGGAAGCTGAGAACAACTCACCCTGCAACTCTGGTAAGCACGCAGGTTATCAGTCATTATTCTGCTATTTAACATAATTTATTTTACTGATCAACTGCTCCAGTCGAAGAAAATCAGACATAGTTTGCTGCCATTACGATGCTTGTAAATGTCCATGGGAATATAAAGAATGAAAGAGAGCATATAAATGTAATATGTATCTCAAATTTGGCATCTTTACGTGCATTATGGTTCACTCCTGAAGACAAGTGTATTCAGGAATACACTTGTCCTCCTAAGATCTAAAGGACCAATCCTTTGCTCAGTTATTCCAATTACACACCAACAAACCTTCACTGAAAGCAACAGAATTACAGAAAAGCACCAACGAAGTTTAAAACAGAAAACACCTTGAGAATGGGAATTTGAGAGCTCCAAGCAAATTGAAACCCCACTCCCTCATGGTATATATTGGCCTAACTCCACTGTGATTAGTGTAGACAATTTACACCAGCTGCCAATCTGCTCCTTGAAAATTAAGGACAGAAACCTAAACATACTCTGGAAATCTTGGCATTGTCAGGCTAAATATGTACACATGCCTGATTCTTTTCTCTTGTCCAGTAGAGGATGCAGCTTGTTAAGACTTTTTCCAGCAAAATATATATGTTTAATTTATGTGATTAATTTCTGTGTTAATGAAGGTTGAAGGACCGAGAAGGCTGAATGCATCTATTTATCCAGGGGCCAGATAAAAATTGCTGCTCAACTAGCCAGCCCGACCCTAATATGGAAAGCCTCAGCCTTGTTCAGGGTGGGAGGACAATTAAATTTTTATGCTCATTTAATCCTGTGCCCTTTCAGAGCAAAGGCTGACAATTGTGCCCAATTTTTCCAAATGTTTGCTGTTACATAACCTTGACGAACCCACCAAACTCAATTTGTGCAGGGCCTGTTGACAAAAATCTGATTGCAACAATATTCTGACACTGTCTGGGGTTAAACCCTGGATTTAGAGGTTACAGGAAAAGAAAAAAAACCTGCACTCTAAACCAGCACTTTATTACTTCCTACCTGCAGCATGTAAATTCATATTAATCTTTATATTTAGTCTACAAAATGCTTCTATATGAAAGAAAATGCTTTAAAAAGCCTTTCTGCTTCTGAAGAACTATCTGTAAAGCTGGCAATATTTTGCTTTAATACTCAGAAAAATTGATTCTTTCAACAACTTAAATAATTTAATTTTTTTTCCCTTTTCTTCTTCTAGTCTTGTTGCCTGGTCACTTCCTTTAACAGAGATTCATTTAGGGGAGCTGTACTGTATCATTATTATTATTATTATCTGTGCTTTTGTGGTTTAGTGCAGCCAGTTTCTCTTATTCCCCTTACGTTCTTCAAGAGAGATTCATTTAAGTGTGACCAAGTCTATTATTTTAGGTGCCTCTTGCGTCTCTATTGGGCATTTAAGAGTTGTAGAGCTCTCTAATTTATTTAAGCAGGGCACTTTGAAGCAACATCTCAGTAATTTTCTTTGAGTTTAAGGAGCCCTTCTATGTTTTCAAAATGCTTGAAGCTCCTCTGCTCTTCTAAGGATGGCAAATATTTGAACAACAAATAAAAATGTTAGAAAAGCAAGTTCAAGACAGATATGGAGGCCGAGAGACAAGACAAATGAGTGCAGGTGGATTTTTTTTCTACACAGAAAACTCTGCCAAGAATAGCCACACCGATATTTTGGCCGACAAAGTAAAAACTGGTCATTCCCTCAAGTGATATATTTTTCTTAAACACAGGATTTTCAAATTGCTTTCACATAACTCTTCATAATAAGTCACAACAAATCAATTAGCACAAGGAAATACTTCCAAATAACTTTTATAAGCACCACAATAAACATTTTCTCTATGAAACATCACTAGAGATGACAGGGATCTTATCAGCTAGAAAGTAGACTCAAAGGAAGCAGAATTCACAGTTCTGTAGAGGGGTTCACGGTTCACAGAATTCACAATTCTGCTTTTTATTTATAAAAATAAGACACACATGTATGATTACATGTATGTCCATCAGTGTCAGGGAGAGATTTGTACTGTCTGGGCTTGGAGTGGACACTGTGGTTCTGCAGCCCTTTCCTAGGCAAACCTCTCCCCCTGTAGCTCTCTACATAGGAAAACACAGGGATGTGAAGAATACACCTAGAAAGATATTTTATCAAGACTAAAAAAAGTGAAATGAGAACATACAGAGCATTTTCTGAAGTAAATAAATAGATAAACAAAGACCATTCAGAGAAAGGCCATGGGGAGCAAGTGACACAGCCTGAGGGAGGGAATCAGGAAAGCCAGCAAAGAAACAGAGCCCTCCCATTGGCAGGGAGGGAAGGTAAATCCATGTTACACAAGGCAACACATGAAGCTTAGTCCAGATCCTTACACTTTTCCTCCTCAGGACCAGTTAGCCCAGCTGGAATGCCTGACCAGCTTCCACTGCCCATAGCTTTAACACTTATTTTTGATACTGCTGCCTGCCATCAGCCTGCCCTGAAGCTGATGTAGTGCTCCTGACTGGATGTCTTGCACCTCCCAGTGAGGGCAACAACAACAGCCTATGCAAACTAAGAACAAGGACCTAAGTAATTTGGGGTAATAAACTTAATGAAGATTGCCCTACCACTTTCTTTCCTTTCCCATATTACTAGGAATGTACTTAGCCAGTGGGCATTTGTCAACTTTGGTTTTTTTCTCAGCTTCTTGTAATTTATTATACATGATGAAAGATGAACAAATACATAGTTTGATTTTACTTTTGGAGGGGGGAATCCTAAGAGTGACAGATCTCAGGACACCAAACACAACAGCTGTTCTTCTATTTTCCCATTCTTCACAGTAATGACAGTCTCAACTCTTGTTGCCAAGCCTCTTTGGAAAACATTTCTAATATAAACGTAGCACACATGAAAACATGCCAGAACAGCCTCCTTCACAAGAAAGATTCTCCAAGAACAGAAGATGCAAGCGCTGGTGGGTAGGTGGGCTTCATTCTGGCCAACCAGAAAACTCACTAAAAATTATAGTGTTTGGTAAGCCAAGAAAAAATTTTTCTTCCCTTCCCAACCCCAACTAATAGATCCAGATTAATTCCCTGAATGTGAAACCAGACAAATCTGAATTTGTCTAAAGATACCAGTTCTAGCCAGGGAAGATTAACCATGGTCAGAGTAGCCACCCACAGGAGCTATTCAAGAAGATTAAATGTTGGAATATGTCAGCAAGGGAAGCAGAAGACTCATCTGTGATTTTACAGGTCAAAACATCACACACAATGTTTTGACTAAAAGAGAAGTTATTGGTCCCAAATCAGATCCTTTGGAAGCATTTATAGAGGATATTAAATTAGGTGAACTCTTGATCTCTTCTTTGAAAGCCATTTCTCTGCACATCCGTGAATGAAAGGCTTTGGAACATAAATTTTAGTGTCCTCCTTTTCAGCCAGTTCCTGGGAATTCATCCATAATAGACAATCTATTTTACTCACAGTTTAAATGTTCAAATGCATGAAAGTCCTTTTTGGCCAAACTTCACCTACTCAGGGGTTTTGAGTTCTTTCCTCATAAACAAAGCCCTTCAGATCTGTGCCATGTTTTGAGGCATTACTTCAAATTTGCTTAAATATTTTGCAGTCCTCCTGAATAATTTTCTGTTTCCTCAGAACAGAATAAACCAGCCAAAGTCTCTGTAGTTCTCTTCAAGATAGCAGTATTTCTACCACTGGTAGTTCAACATAGACACTTCCATCCAATGTATAGCCAGTTTGATTTTTTTTGTCCCTTATCACACAGCATTATTTCCATATATTTCCAATCCCATGTATAACTACCCAGCAAATGTTTTTCCCCTAATTCTTCTGTATTTTTAAGGGTTTCCTCTCATTTTACTGCTTTGGTTACAGTTGATAGAATCATAAACATCTTTAAAAAGTAAAATAAATGAGCTTGTGTTGTTTGCTATTTTGTAACACTGAAATGCTGTGAGAATTCAAAGCCTCAAAGCTGCCTTGGCTGGTAAGTGAATGAGAACGAGATCTTGGGAATTTTCAATTGCACTGGAAATGTCCTGGCTTGGCCTAGGTATAACACTGTGGTTGGTCTCAGGAGACATGAATGGGTTAAGTTTATAAAGCACTTCATTTTCCAGCCACAGCTATGGTACCTTGGGTAATTACTGCAGCTTAAGCTAGACCACACCTTAGATAAACCTGTAATGCTGGTGTTTTCTGCAAACATTTTCTTTACTGCAAGTTGTGGCTTGCCTCTCACATATATTTGCTCTCCATTCCCAACTTGGTTTTTCCTTAGTTAGTTTGTACTCAGTTGAATCAACAAATCAGAATTTGTTGACTTAGTTCCATACCTCTTCGGTCTTTGCGTGACACAGCCACACCAGCTATGCGGTACCAGCTGCCGTGGGGCCTGATGGCTGCTTTTTGTGCCACATGGAAAAGGCTGGGGGTGAAAGAGAAGGAGGAAGTCCTTCCAAAGAGAAACACTTTGTTTTTTCTTAAAGGTGAAAGAGGCCACTTTGGTTATAGTTAGCACTAAGAAGGCAAATTCAGTTTTGGGGATAAATGAACGTATGTCCAGCTCTCCGGTGAGCGTTTTCAGCAAACTTCAGAAATGCTGGTGTTAATTTTTCCTCGGACTTCATGGAAAGAAAACATCTCCAGGTATAGACAGCTGAGGGCTCTGCCAAAAGCAGTAACTGTGGAGATTTTCAGTGGCCTGCTTGCCTCCAGGTGTCTGCCATCACTCCTGGTAGAGCTGCCATCCCTCCAGCCCAAGCAGTGCTGCAGCACCCAGGAGCACTCGAGGAGCACTCTCCACTCGGGGCAATCTTCAGACAAGCAGGGATCTGCTGGACCTGTCCCCAGCAACCCAGCTCAGTCTGGAGGAAATACCTGAAGGATGATGTACAGAATCAGCCCACAGCTCCTGCCAGAGGGAGGAGCAGTTGCAGGTGAAAAGCTCTTTTCTTCCCAGACGTGGAGAAGGATCTCTGTCCACAGCACCAGGCTTTCTACAGGCTGATGATAGATGCACCACACAATATTAATTGCAACAGCAATCACTAATCTGATAACTTGAGCTTTCTGAGTACATTCCAGCAAAGCAAAACAAGGTAATCCTCATGCTACCTGACATTTGCCCTCAGAAACAAGCCTTTATGAGAAACAAAAGCGTATATTAAAAGCTAAGGAAAAAAAGAAGATTAAAGGATAACATTTTTAAAAACACCTAGTATTTCATCCAAAGAAAGCAATCACTAACTTCAGTCAGAGCAGAATTTGGCTAATGCTGACCACACTAGGACATCACAGTGTGACTACAAATGACTAAAAGATCAAATAATCCAAATTATGTATTTTTTAATAACAATTATATCACTTTATTTTCTTAAAGCTCACATTTGAAAACAAAATGAGTAGCCTAACCTTATCTAGTGTTTTTTAAAAATTCAGAATCAATAAGGCTTCACTTAGTAAAGAAATAGATTTATAACTAAAGAAAATAAGAACACCATAGTTATGATCTAAATATTTCCACATGTCAAAGATTCATAACATTTAAGTCCTAGAACCTGACATCTGGACCTAAAAAGAAAAATCTAATTTTCAAGAATTCTGACTTTTCAAAGCAAAAAGTAGAAGTTAGTCAAACCTCAGTGTGCTAAAGGGAGAGCAAGGATTGTGTGTGTTTCAGGATAACAGTCTGAGCTTGGAGAGAGCTTGTGCATCTGCTGCCCAAAATGCAGACACCTTCCTGGGTGATTTGTATGCAGGGACTTGCCATTTCATTTTAAGATGTGCACAGCTTGACATGTGGCATTAAGTGCAATAGGCATGACAAGAACAACTAACAACTTTAACAGCAGGAACTAACCATATAGCAGCACAAAATTAGAATATTGATACTGTAAATACCTGGCGCAAATAAGACAATACATCTCAGTTAAGCTGCAGATTTATATGACATTTTGTGGAACCATGATGATACATCTCTGCTTTTGGGTCCTGTGTTCACTGATTTATGTCCCTTAAGACTACAATCAGCATGTCAATGTTCTGAACACCTTCCCTAACAGAGTGATGCTAAAAAACCAAAAAAATTGCTTCAGAAATGGTGGCAGTAGTGAGAGAAAGGGGTTCCTTCCAAACATCACGTTTTCTATGAGAATTAGACCCAGATTCAGCAGCTTTTCTGGCAACCCTCAGTCCCCATTTCAGAAACAATTTCTTCATTTAGATGGAATTACTATTACTAATTCCATTTAGATGGAATATTACTAAAGGACGAGAAATTGGAACAATATGCTACCAGAAATGGGAGATTCACTCTTTCAGTGGGACCACAGACTTGGCTCCTAGTCCTGGCAGGTTGTGGGAAGCTGAGATTTAAAGCAGCAATATTTTCACCTCTACAATAGCTATTCTAAGCTGCTTACAGACAGCTTAAACAAATGAATCCTGAGACTTCCTCACTTAGGCTACAGCAAGCCAGGCACATGATTCTGCAGGTGGAAGAATTTGAAAAGCACACTAACACTTTTCCAGTGTTCTAAACATTCTAAACCCACATTCTCTTTCAACATCCAGGGAGCAATTCAGCAGATTAAAGATGAAGATCACACAGACAGTTTGTGAATCCTAACTCATCCAAAACCTCATAAGGTACTCACATTGCCCTTTATTTCTAGGCACACAAGTCTCCAAATTCTCAAATGCAGACTCACAAACATGAAAAACACTCCTTCACTGCATTGTTTGAATTCTTTCCAGTTTCACTGATCTTGCACAATGCTTTGAAGTAAGGCTAGTTATTTTATATGCGAACTACTTATTAAATTATCATCATTTCAGAAGAAGATTATCCATATGAAGGATAATTCTGAACCCCAGCACATTCATGTATAATACATACACACCATGTTCTTGATTGAGAGAATTAAGATTTACATGGCCTGAAATTCAATGGAAATAAAACCAGATAACCCAGAAGCTTTGTGCTGATTATATGTCTAAGTAATATCACCTGAGTCCTGGTAAAGACTCTCCTAAAATTAATTGCTAAGCAAAGGAAATATTTCAATTTATGTTGCAAGTAACTTGAACTCATCAAGAAGCTCAAGATCTGTTTTTTATGATGACAGCAAAAAGCATCTGGAGAGACTTCTGCGAATGTTTTATTTTCATCTCTTGCATACAATATTAACCAGCCAATAGGAGATGACTGCAAGAACATACTTGGAAATATTGCAACATGCTCCATTTTCGGTTTAAACTTCAGGTATCAAAGTTGACGTACAAATGTATTTATTTGCTAATATATTCTTGAGAAGAATTCATCTATTTTTATGCAGACACACAGCAACAAGCATTCCTTTCCCTCTGCAGGTAGATAGGTATAAGGGAGGAATGCAAGTAACAAATCTGTTCTTTAGGTTAAAATAACTTGGCATAGGTTCAGATCCTCTGTCCAACAAGTAAACAACACAGTTGAAAGAGATTTCATAAGCAATAAGAAGGACAATAAAGGAGCCTTTCTGTAGCTAAACTCAAATAGTTGTAATTTACTGAGAGCAAGAGAAAGTAATTTTGTAGTAGAATGGACACAGCAACATGAGGTGCTAAATTGCATTTTGAGTTTCATCAATGGCAACCGTAATGAAGATGGACCTTATTGATAAAATAATTCCTTCTACCAGCAACCTGAGTTCCACCACATTGTTAACTCATGCTCACCCACTGTAGGTATTCTCTGGATACAATCTGTTCTAATTCACAAACATCCACAAATTCTCAGGACTGTACTGAAACCAGTGATCCAAACAGGGACAGGTTCATTTATTCTCAAGTACACATAAATTAAAGCCTTTTAAACACAAATTTTAACAGGTCCTCATGTATTTTCCTCTGTCAGTTTTGGAAGTAAATTAATACTTTGAAATGTCCACTGGCTCAAAGTACCATCTACTTGTGCCCTCACTAACATCTAAGTATGTTCCTACAGCACCAACAATAAGTTCCACCCAGAAGCCCAAAAATAACAGGGGGAACAACTGGAAGCTTTCAGTCTTTTATATTCACAGTACAACAGCCTTACAATAGAAAACATGGTGGAAATATGGCTGTATATTTATTCCTAAGTACAAACTTCAGCATTTAGTGTTCTGAATGACCAAAACGTTTCACAATAGAGGATACCACCTCTTCAGCTAGGAATGCATGTTTTATAATTAACATATGCCACAATATTTATGTGCTCCTTCAGAGCAAACAGCTCAGTTTGTAGCAGTTATACCATGGAGAAACCTTTCTCATCACAAAAATGGCGTGGTGAAAGCACCATTTTGTCAAGAGGAAACATGAGCAGGAACACAACCTTATCCTCCCTTGATGGCACACGTGCTGCTCCAGCTTGAAGCAGAAATGCCACCTCTAAAAAATGAGGGGCACACTCAGTTGTTTCTCTAAAACTTGAAAAAAAACAGGAAGCGTCAAGTCTTGCTGAAATTTTAGCTGGACAGCCCTTTCTCCTGATGAGCAAAGATAAGTTTGAAGCCCAGGCAGAAGGGATTGGCCAACTCAGAGTCAAAGGTGGCTGTAAGGAACATTCAAGGATTTACTGGCCTGCATCCAGTGCAGTTTCCCAGGATTTCCTATTGAAGGATGGAAACTCTCCAAAAGACTTTCTACACATATACTCAATCTGCTCTTTACTGAAAATCAAATTCACACCGGATAATTGTTCACCTCCAACATGTCCCAGAACTTCAGATGAATAGACTAGTCCTTTGCAGGAAGGGTAACAGGGAAAACTCTCATCTTTCAAACCCCCAGAGATAATATAAATTTGCATTTTGCCCTTAGCTGGATGCATTCCTTGGAAGACTCTGAAATACACACCACAAACATAGAGGTCATAATTGCCTTAATAAGAAACTGTGGACACACCGTTATATCTGAAACTGCTGGAGCTGCCCATTTCTTTAATCCTCAGATAAAAATTCTCTGTTTTTAAACTGTGACCAGTCACTGCAAGGAATAACACCAGGATTTTTCTGTAGCATACAACATAGTGGACACTGGTCACATTCACAATGCAGTCTGAGGGTATTAACTTCATCAGTCTGCTCCCACTGATGCCTTTGCATTCTCTAAGGCTGGAGATGCAGTCATTGTTGGTGAATCAAGGAGCTTCCTTTGAATTTCCACATGCTAAAAGGAGGAAAATCAATCTCAAATTCAATGCTCTCTCCCCCGCCTCCTTCCAAATGGAAAAAACTGCTCCCGAAGGTCACAACGGCACTACCCTCCGAATCTTACAAGAAAGACATTAGAGCAGAACACGATCCTGTGCTCCATCATTACTGGGGGATATTGGAAAGAGGACAAAGGAACGAGCACACATAAGTGGGGAGTGGGCTCTTTTCTTGTAGTGGTCACATTCAACTTGTTTGTTCAAGAAAAAAAAAAGGAGTGGAACAAGACATGCATGCCTGATGCTCTTAGTGCTTAATACACTGGAAAAATTGTTTAGGAACAGTTCATCCTTAAAATTACTCTGTAAAACCATCAGTCATTGAGATCTTATTTTATCTGTTGCATATATGTTTCCTGTAGTCCATCATATTTAAATGTACTTCTTTTTCCTGTGTTTTCAGCTTGATTTTCATGTGTTTTGATATGGATGGCTCCCTGAACTGTCCCTTCCTTTCCTGGTCCTGCTGGCCAGCGATAGTGAATGTATCTAGGGCTACTGTTACCTTGGGGCTATCAGCTATGTGAAATATCTTTCCACAAGGAGCAGAAGCCAGTATGGATACTGAGATCATGGCCCAATCCTGTTCACCACTATATGTTCTGTCCACTGTACAGCTCAATTCCCTAACAGCCCCACCTGAGGGGGGCAGTAGAAAGCAGTTTGCCCAATGGCAGCACGCCACCAGTCCTTCACTAGATCTGCTGTGGGCACTACATGAATAAATGCATAATATATTTGTTTCAGTTGAGAGGCCAGAGAAAATGTGCAGTCTAATTAGTAAATGCATTGTATATTTCATCTTTCAGCTGTGGACTACACTAGGGAATATCCCAATTCCTCTTTTTTTTTTTTTTGAGAAAGGTGTGTCTGGGGTTTTAAATATATCTGACACATAGAAAAGATACTCAAGTCAAGGATTCTATCACAAATACTCGTATTTCCTTAGACCACAAATGAAATTTTAAAAACTAGTTTTTAAATATCGCAATTTTTCTACTTTTTATACATTCTGATGACTCCAGAATAAAAATGGTACATGAGGAAGCCAAAAACATTTGATGCTGACATATATTTTCAAAGAACTCAGTCTTGTGTACCAAGGGTCACCAGCCTAGAGTACAACTGGATCACGAGCTCCAGTCTAATATGGGCAGCTGCAATGCAGTGCAATCACAGAAACTACATCATACACCTCTCACTTTGACAGTAGAAAATCTTCCAATTTCCAGTCTAAATTTATTCATGGACAGTGTTTCAAAAAGAAATGCAATAAAGTATTGTGCTGTGACTTACACCTTTTGTATTACTTAGATTATAGAAACAATGAAATATGTCATAAATGTCATCTGGATTTATTTTGGTGTGCTGCTGAATGACATTCAATGGTTGACTCGTCTAATTTAAGTCTGAAGCGACTGTTAATTCATGTCTAGATTGCAGCTGAACAGGAGCCAAAGTTCATTCCACTTTGGTTTTCTGCAAAATTTAAATCAAGGAAAATGCTTAGCATTTTTCTATTCTTATTCTGTTAGCAACTTAGCACCAGAGATGAGAAATCTGTGGTAGCAGATGTAGGCTCCTGTATAAAAAAGTGAGGAAGCTCTGGGCTGACAATGGCCCAGCTTTGTCTGTGCATAAAGATGCTCCAGGATGCTCATTCCTACCTTACAAATCTGACCCCACTCCAAAAGGAGAGGGATACAATGCTACAGAAACTGCACAAAGACTTCTTTTGCAAGGAGAAAACTGGAAATGATTTACTTTTTGATGAGGCTAATCTCCGGCTTCTGCTTCAAACACGGAGAAAACTCTTACTGCAAGGAATGGGAGGGAACTACCCTAAAACAGAAAAGTTTTCTACCTGAGTCACAGCCAGTGCAGGCTGTGCAGCTGCTCTGAATCAGTCTGTGGTCAGATTGGCAACACGTACCATCTTGTGAGCTCCCTTCAGCAACCGAGGTCTGGTGCAGCTTAGAGGTTGTGTGCACTGGAGTTGGCCAAGTTCTCACCAAGTGAGAAGAGCAAACACCTCTACAGCCACCACATACAACAGTGCTCAATACAAGCGCTGCCCTGAAGTCCCTGGCAGAGGCTGCACCAGCTCCAGCAGACAAAATCTCCAGAAAAAGTAAATTGCCATAAGTATGTCACAATAATTTGCAATGCACCTACTAGGGATAGTGAATTAAAAGGCAATTCCTTTAAAGCAATATTGGCCTTGTGATATCCCACTTCAAGAACAGTAAAATGTGCTTAAGCATACACCCTACATATGTACTGCACATAAACCTAGAGAAAAACAGCACAGGTGGGAAAGGGAGGCTACAAATAGCAGAGCAGATGAAGTTTCCCTAGCTAAAAAAAAGGCAGAAGGTCCAGTGCAGGCAAAGTTCTGCAGAGCCTGAAGGAAAAGTTGGGAACACATAACAAAAGCATTAGGGAACATCAACAAATACAAAAGAACAAATTGCAAAGTGTCAGATCACTCTTCTTCATTGATTACAGATTTGCCATTTCATGATGCCGTGGGTTTTAGTTTTTATATTTTTCAGATTTTCTGCTGCCTGGTATGTAACTCTGAGACTTCATATTAGATGTTAGCAAGTTCTCTTCACAGGGTAGTTCAACAAAACAATCCTTTCCCAGCTAGAGAATCAAGGACAAGCTTACCCAGAAAGTATAAACAACTGTGACAAGAAGGGGGCAAGCCAGGGGGTTGAGACTTCGTGACCTGGAGCTGTAACTGGACAATTGAACCCAATATGTAAATGAATGAACCAAAACATATAAAAGTGTAAAAACTCATGACTGGGATCCATTTTGGATTCAATCTGGGTGTAGCCCTGGCCAGGCTCTTGTACTGCCCATGCTGCATCCTTTTAAAGCCTTTCAATAAAATACCTATTTAGTCCATTTAGCTCTGTCTAGTCTCTGTTCCAGATCAGCCATTCTAGGCATCAATCACAACACCCAAGTTTTATCACTGACACCTGTACCTAAGAAATTGAAATCAAAACATGCCTCCAAATCCCAGGTAAATATAAATTTTGCTGAGTACTCTAAGTTTAATAAGGTAAACTATCTTATTTTCCCGTAATGCACAAATTTATCTTCGTTTAAATACTGAAATGCATGCTTCAGAGACTCCTATCTAAAGTGCATCTTGCAGACAATGATTGCCAAAAGAGTCCTCTTAGCCCTTACTGTCTTTTAAAGTCTTAAGAGGACATACCTGATGTTATGCATCTCTTTCATTCTTTACACTATCATTTAATGTAGTGTTTATGAATGAGAATTTGCCTAGAGGACTCAAGCACCTGCCTGCTCTCACCAACATCAGCCGTAAAATCTCCAGCAGTGTTCTGCAATCATGGAGCACATCCAGAAATCATTTGTGCAAAATACAGCATGAGACTTCAGTTTGGCCAGGAAGAGTAGTGATACCATAGCAGCAACAATAAATTCCCTGTTGTGTGGGCTCTGGTTACAAAGCCAGGTGAATTCAAATAGTCTGAGGATCAGTGGCTTTTCTGAGTAACAATTCTCCTGGATTGCCACACGCTGAACTTGTACCAGGCCACTTGTAGAGCTTCAAGGACAGTCCTTGTGCCGAGAGAAGAGTGTTTCATGTTATACATCAGTTAAACATCAGAATGTGCAACCATGACTCCAATTTGTCCTCTCAGAAAAGCCACATGGAGCAGATGTATGTGAGGATGGTAGAAAGGACAAAATGCCATGCTCCCTCAAAATTCCATTATCTGCATTATTTAATGTGGAATGGTAAAATTGAACTATTTCACACAAAAGGGAAAATCCCCTGAAAATTCAGAAGGGAAGTTATCAGCTTTGTCTGATATCCTACTTCTTGTCACCCACATTCTTCAAGGTAAAAAACTTCACAATGTGGGAAAAGCATTTTCCACCAACTCTGTAACAATTCCTTAGGAGTTAATTATTTTGTCTTACTCTACCTGTGCATGTGGGCTCCAAATTGTACCCTAAGCCAGCACAAAGAAACTGCAAACAGAACTTTTTTTTCACTCTCCCAGGTATGAGACGCTTGTCATTTGTTACCCTCTAAATTATCTACAATTATTTTGTTTAGCAGGCTAATATGGGAACTCTGTTTAATATGACAGAAAGAACAATTTAACTGAGTTGTGCTTTGTATCACACATTAGCAATCAGCACGTTAATAAGTCTGGAAGATTGATATCAGTTTGAAAGGCAAAACCTACACAAAACAATTAATTAAGAAAGTTAAAACAAATGAACTGCTCAGGATGGAATCGGATCCATGAGACAAGCTGGTAAAAGCCCAGAAGGAAATACTCTAATTGAAAACGGCAGTAGAAGGCACACAGTACAGTTAAACATTATCTTATCAGAAAATTAGCAAAATGTAATTTTTTTTTATTGGATTTTTACAGATGTTATTTTTAACCACATCAAAAAACCCACCTCATGGCTATTGGCACAAATTGTCATAATTACTATAATTTGAAGTCTGAGCTGTGGAGTGACTGCTCAGATAACTATCTCGTCCTCCTTATGCTGTATTAGGAAAGCAGCCAGGAGACATATCCTCTCATGTTTTTTTGTACTAGGTTTGGACTTCATTTGTGTCTATTATCCAATCTCATTCTTGAGAATACTAAAGAATAAATTCTTTTCCCCTACCTGAAACACTGGAGAAAATCAGGAGGTTAACATTAAGAGAGGTAAAGTTGACTTTAATTAACATACCAATTACCTCCCATTTGCAAGCAAATTGTTTTATTTCCTTTCATATGCTCCCTGGGGAAGTCTATATTTTTTTTTCTATACTTGGTCATTGACTTTGGGAGGAAGAATCAAGCTCTAAGCTCCCAAATGAAGAGAGAACCAGAACAGAAAAAGTTAGCATTTCAGCCCATGTCCCAGGAACCCCATGCTGTGGGGTTACCAGCATTTTCTAGCCTTGAAAATTGGTGTGAAAGTGCTTTACAGATTGTGATTTGCACAACTCTGGGAAATTAGCTATCTCTTTTGATTGTTTTTTGCTAATAGTCCAAATCTCTAAAACATACACAGGTTAAAGAATGTTTCCTTCCTTGAAGTAAATCTTTGGGGGAAGTTAAAATGGCAGGGGGGTAGATGGAAACACCCCACAAATGGGATATTTAGTCATTATGCAAAATAACTATACAGCATTTTGATAATGTGCTACCAACACATATTTTGAACTGTGGTTCCACCAGCACCCATGAAAGCTAAGTAAGGTTAGAAGCTATCAGAATTTCAATGAAGGACTTTCCAAGGAAAATGTTAAGCACTTAAGGAACTAGTGCTGGTATATCAGTAAGTGACGCTCTTCCTGTAAGTCAGGAACAGGACAACCTCTTCCCCAAAGCAGTGCAGTGCCCTTCTGCAGAGCTGATGTTCCTAGAAACAAATAACACAGGTCCTGGATCCTACACACTTGGCAACCTCTAAAGATCTTCCTCAGAGAATTAGGAGCAGGAGTCAAGGTGAGCAACTCTGTTACAGCTGCAAATGTGCAAGTATAACACACATGCCACAGCACGCAGCCTGAGATGCCTCATGCTGTCTCCTGCCTGGCCTCCACCTGCCCCAACATGACAGAATTCTCTGCAATGTCCTGCAAGAAACCTGGTTGCCCTGTCCCAGGGCCTCTCAAGAATACTTGATCTTCACAGGAAAATCAACAAGTAGGTAAGGATTGTCCCTACTTTATTCATGAGTGCACTTACTCACAGAGAGAATAATAAACTCCTAGAACTCTCTGTAGAAATAAGTGAATCCCAGAAACTGGAATGGTCTGACTACAACTGAATCTTACAATATGAATAAATAAAAATACGAAGTTTCAAACCACAAGGGACAAACCACTAGTCCTGATCCCCATCACATTGCCTTGTTACAGGCAAAAGAATATAGAAGGGTGAAAGCAGGATGCAGAACATAGCCCAGCAAGGCTACCCAGGTGTAATTCTGTAATTTTACCATACTGTGAAAACTATACAGGTCATATGTTCAGTAGATCTAATATCCAGGAGGTCTTGCCAACATCCCCCAGGTGTGCACAGGAGTGCAGAATGTGAAAGGAAAGCAATTATGTGGGTGGGTACACACACAAAACCGTGTTTCTAAATCCCGGATGAATTCATTCCACACATCTGCATCCATTTCACATTGAGGAATTAGATAAAGGGGAAGAGGAAGAGGAGAAAAAAATTGTCTTTTAAAGATAGCTCAGCATTAATGCTGCTCTTTGGCGGGCTCTGTCCTCAAGCATTTCACCCTTCTCTAAGACCTACTTCAGCAGATCCTTTGAAAATGGGCAGTGACAGGCCCAACCCAGGCATCCTGGGGTCAATACACAAGTTTTCCTTGATTTCAAACCCACCTCCTCTGCAGACTGTGCTTCTAGACTGGAGAGAGAGAGCTGCAAGTAGGAAGAAAGTGAGAGAGGCATTCTCCCCCCACCTCCTTCCAGTTTAATTGACAGGAGGGATTTTCTTGGGGATTTTAACTTGAAAACCAAACAATAAGCTACAATCCAGTCATTGTTCTGGTCACTTTACTCACATGTTACAGACCTTTATTTTATTCTGTGTCTGTTTTTGTCCTCTCAGTTTACACTTGTAGAGGTAGGGACCTGACTACGTATCTGTGTTTTAGGAGTGCTTCCACAATGCAAAGGAGAGGTTATACTACAAGCACACTAAGTGTGACAAAGTGACATTATGCCAGGCCAGCAAGGGAGGTAATAAAAGTTGAAGCAAGGTCTCTTGGGTCTCAGAGAACACAAGCTATAGAGTCAGTTGGACTTTGTGTGTGGCAAAGGGGGGGAAGAACAGAAGTTGTATCCCTGTATCACACTACCCTCTGCAAAATATGCACCTAGAGATAAATAAATATCAAGCAACAGGTGATTGCTGTATTAAATTAACTTACACCTGACGGATCAGGAATGCAGAATACAATCTCTTTTTAAGTGCAGAAAAATTGGTGCTGAGAAATTGGATTAACTTCCTCTGCAGAGGAATACTTTAATCTTCTGTCTACCTCTCCAATTTCTTGTTGGTTTTTGAAGGCACGCTTTACTTAGTGCAATTGCCCTTCCCTGTTTGCAAATAAAGGGTTGTATCCTGCAGTCCTTTCCCTAAATGGCAGAATTTGGACTTTAAGCTGTAGTATATTATTTCTACATGAAATTTTTCCCTATTATAAGAAAGCTTAACCTTCAGTGATTGTTAGATTTATTGATTGTTAGTATTAAAGAACAGCAAATTAATGTTATGAATATATGAGATGCTGTTGTGATACTAGAATCTAGATATATAGATTTTTAATTTTTTTTAATCACAGCATCTGAGCACCTGGAATCAAGTTCAGCATAAAAATTAAAAATATGAATTGTAACTCACAAGATTTCAGGAGGGTACTGAAGATGAAGTCTGAGGGGAATGTAAAATTTCATAACGCAAAGCAATATTTATTGAGCAGATCAAAAGCATCCAGTCCACAAGGGATACATCACCTCCACATTTCTACTGCCCCCCCTTCTCCCTGCTCCATTTTATTTCTTTAGCAACACACCCATTTTCACCCTATTACATTTTGTTATATGTGTCTCATGTCCCCTGCCTGCTGTACCCCAGCTGTCTCCAGCATTTCCCCTGCACATCACTTCAGATGCCAAAGCAGACAATCTCCCAGTGGATCCATTCCTCTTTGTTCCCAGGCCTGTCAAATGCATTTAACGCCCAGCAGAGCTCTTGTGCACCAAGTATGACAAACCCTAAAACTGAATCATGCTTTCAGCTACCTGACCTCCACAGGTGCCAAGGAAAACAAAGTATAAATGAGCTTCAATTTTTGTTCAAACCCAAAATTCTTAAAGTGGGTAGGAATTTCTCAGAATTGACTCAGAAAGTCCTTAGAAAATTACTTCCCAATAAAGCTATATATATATAGCTATATAGTGTGTGTATATAAACAACTCCCCAGCCATGTTCCAAAACTCCATGCTCATGGGCTGCCAAAAAAGAGCAACTCATTTTACATGTGCTAAATAACTCAAACCATCTGGGAGAAGGAAAGCTCGGCATTTAACTTTTTCTGGTTTTCCCTTTTGCACCTCATTTAGCCCTTTCTGCCCACGCCTGCTGCAGCCCAGGGTGCTCCCCTCTGCCAGGATTAGCAGAGATCTCTGGCGATTGCTCACACCTGCAGCTCAGAGCGGCTCCGTTCCGCTCTGTGCAATCAGCCGTGCCTCCGTAAGGCCATCAGCTCCGGGCTGACAGGCAAACAGAGACCCACCTGATGGGTCAGACCAGACACCTGCAAAGGGGCTGCAGCAGGAAGGACAGGGGACAGGGAGGAAGGGAAGAGGTGGAATTACACAGTTAAAAGACCAGGTTGATGTTTTGAAGGGGAGGAGAATTATCTGCTACCCACAGGCACATAAACACCTGACTGTGAAACCAGCACTCCTATGCAACTCCCAGTGAAGTTGTTTGCTTGTTTAATACTCAGTGGAGCAGGTCCCATTGGTAGAAATCAATCTTCTGGTTTCAAAACAAGAGTTCAGGTCTCCTAAGAGTTACTTTTTCGGAAATCTAAGTTAAATTTGCCACTGAATCTCTGTTACCAAAATGTACAGAAAGACTGGTGAAATACTAAAGTATTGCTTTGTCACAGATGCACCCTGAATAAGTGAAGCTAACTGATTTTCCTTTTTTTCAATTATATCTGTGAAATGAGAACATGAATCTCTGACATTCTCCTATAGCTGGATCATGCCTGTGTTGGACAATTGCCTATTTCTGAACATGGAGAGCACCCTAAACCATCCATAACTAAACATGATCTGTAGGGTATGTTTATGCTTCAGTGATTAGTTTTAACAGAAGAGCACACAAACCCCAAACTGTGTGTGATTACTGCTGTCTTGAAGTACAAATCATGTAGAAGAGAATGTCAGAAGCAGGTGTTTGCTACTGTCTATTCCCTCTCTTAAAATTTACTTCAGATTAATTCTTTGTAGGAATGGGGTCTCATCTCATTATTAATATTATTTTAAGTCTTGTTCTGGAAACTGACAAAACTCAGGTCTCAGCTGATGTTATTTACTTCTGATCCATCCATTCATCAAAGCTAAGGATGTCACCTCAAACCAGTTTTAGCTCCAGCTTATGAACTGAAGTTTAAAGGCAAAACTTAGAGAAGGGTTGGCAATAACCTGTGCCTCTTCAGGCAGCACTGAGCCCCAGGATCAATTATTCTCTAATGTTACTTCTTGTTTCTAACTACTGCAGAAAATGCAGAAACCTAATGTTGATACAGGAAAGAGAAGACATCATCTCCTTGCTTTGCAAAGGGACAGACAACGAAGCACTGTGACCTTGAGCTACTGCAGGGCAGATCATGGGCACTCTCCTTTCCAGGGCACTCTGTACCTCAGGACTAAACAGATTTCTTTTGCTCCAGCCATGGCATTCACCCTTGTAGCAACATCAGCATGGCTGCAGCACCCAAAATATTTGCAAGAAGCATCTCAACATTTGTCTACCAGAGAGAGAGACAGGATGTGTCAAGGTGAGGATGTTACAGTGGAAACAAAGAGCAACTGGCCAGGTCTTTGTGTATCCTGTGTCCACCCAAGGTCTCCCACCAGCAGGGTACCCATGGAAGGAAGGCATGAGGAAGTCGAAGATAATTCAACACCATGGTTCCTTTGGACACACTGCATCACAGAGCCTCTCTAACATGCCAAGGGCTCTTTCCTCTCTTATCAGGAGCATTCCATTACCAATGATGCCAGATTGGAATGGCTCCAATCCAAGTACACGTTTGTTGACACTTCCCTACCTCTGAGCAAGGACAACTTTATCCAAACTTTTCCTGTACTTAGCAGCTCTTCTTTCTATGACCAGTAAAGAGCAGAAATTGTGAAACCCTTTGGATGTATCTGTTTCATAATTACGTGTAAAATCTCTGAATATCCAGCAGCATATTGACAGTCATTGCTGAGTCTTGGATATTATTTTGCAGCTAAAATCAAAGTAAGAAACAATTAGCATCATCCCACTTTGTAAGAGAGTATTTTATCAGCTGAGTAGAATGCAGAGCATAATTATATGGCTACATCCAGAGATTACACACTGCGTCAAATGTCAAATCATGTCGTGTTAACCACCAAGTTATCCTGAAATTGTTCAGAGATAAGTGAGAAAGAATTTGGTCTCTCTCTGTGTGGTCTCTCTGCTGGGTGCATATTTTCCAGCTGTTATCCCCCTGACCTGCATACCTGCTGTGGACTCCTTCAAGCTTATCAATCAAGCTAGAGAACAGAAAGCCTAGCTTGACATCTGACCAGCTAACAGGAAGCAAGGAGTAACCCTCTGCTATCTAGTCCCTTTCTACTTATCCCCATGATGTAGGAAATGAACCAACACCTTGCAGAAGAATAATGAATGAAGCTGATGGATCAAGGTCAAACAGGCCTGACAGGTCCTTAAAAAAAAAAAACCAACAAACCAAAAAAACCCCACCAAGAACTCCCTATTTACTCTTAAAGTCAAACCAATACAGTCAACATTCACTTACAAATGATTAATGTAGAATGGAAACTTCCTGTTATTTATCTGGTTTGAGAACCAGGAATAAGTAGTGAACTTCATGAAGGCTTTTTTTCATTACAGGCCCAGAAAAAAATTAAATCACCCAATTTGTCCCTTTGAAAGATCATTTCTAAAGGGCACATAGCCTCTGTAAATAAACACTGACTTTTATTTGGGGAACATAATATTTGAAAGGAAGAAAGGACCAAGTGGTAGGTCTCCATGTTCCTCTGCTTTACAAGTATTAAACCCATTCACATAACAGGGAAATGGACATAGAATGTTATTAGATGACTGGAAGGACAGAAAAGGGTGTCAAGGCCAGGCCTGTGGAAATTACAATGGCAATTTAATCTCAGCCTCCTACAGAAGCGCCAGTCCAAGCATCTTCAGATGATCTCCCACTGGAGACCCAGGAATTTTGCTTGGTTTTCAATTTACTGGTGGCATTTTTAAAATTTTCCTTTTTGTCTAGTCAAATAGCTGTAAACGGCCTCAGACAAAATTTAGTTTATTTAGTGCTACCAAAGTTTTAATGTGTTCTTTTCTAATCTATTGGCACTTGAAGATTTCCAAATCAGTGGAATACAAAACATCATGAATGAGTCATCTTTCATGATCCCCAGTCTTAGAAGGGACACACAGGTATAAAAAACAAGATCAACATCATCTTCAATCAAGGATGTCTTGAATTTTGTTAATAAAAATCAAAGCCATGCACTTTCTTTTAAGCCAATAAGAAGGAAATTGTGAAGGAAATTCAGGACCAGATATATTGGGTTTTAAACCACTATATACAACTGGATCTGTATCCCTGGAGGGGGAAAAAAAACCCATCACAAAGAAAAGACTGCACCATGCTTGGAGCTTAACTTTTTCCTTAACATATATGCTCCCTTTTAGTGCAGCTGTTTACCACCATCTCTCTGAATCTGAGAATGTGTTTTATATGAATGTCCAATTTTGTCCAATTTTAACAGAAATTTATAATAACCAACAGATATGTAAAAAAAAGTGAAAAAAAAACCCAACAGAGCCCAAAAAGATTAAGAGGCTTAATTTCACCACACCTATGCAACATGAGGTGCTTAAGCAGTGACAGCAAAGAGATTCCTTTCCTCAGAAAAGATCAGATATGAGAAAGTACAGAAGCATTAGTAGGGCCCACCTGTGTGTTAGTCTTAGAGCACACTAATGTAAGTTTGCTTTTTTTATTATTTATTTATTTTGCACAGAAGAGGGAATGGGTAGAATATAAAGGATAACTTCAGGCACCCTTTCAAAACTTTCTAGTATAAAAATTCATTAGCATTCCACAAATAATGAACCTTTTAAACCCAACTGAATGCATTGGTTGAGTTGGCTTTCTGAGATTTGTCTCCTCTCCTCATCTAACACTTCAAAGGAATGCCTCTTTTCTATTAAAAGTCTCTGTCTTGTAAAAATTTACCACACTCTAGGATTTCCCCCAGTGGAATACACTATTCAAACTTGTAATTCAGGCATCTTATTTTTAGAAATTTCCAGGACAACCCCAACTGCAACATGATTGATCAGAGAAAGAGGAGGAGGCTGTGTTTTGGTTATTATACTTTCTCCCTCTCCATAAATCATAGAAATTCAATATAAAATAGGTCTCCCATAATCCACAGAGAGAATCCACATGCAATCTGGTAACTCCTTTCTAGCCCAGCTCTGGGGTGAAGAAACATGGACACAAACAGACCAGGACTGCCCAGGGCTGTGCAACTCCAGGCAAACAACACGGGGAGCTGGGCTCTCAGAGGTCAGGGCTGGAGCAGCTTTGGTGCCATCTTCTAACAGGAACAGCAGAAGTGAAACCCAAACTCAGTGAAAGGTGGAATCAAGATGGGAAAAGACTTCAAAATGGGATTTATATCCAAATACTGCTTGAGACAGCAGCAACACACTTGATGCAGAGGAATGCTAAAATAAACAGTGCTGCATTTACTTGAGCCTCTTCACACTGAGGGCATAAAGGAAATCATTGGCACATTTTGTCCATGCAAATGAAACCCAAATAAGGGTCTGGGGCAAATCTGGTAACTCAAGCAGGCTAGGCCAAAAAGAAAAAACAGCAGGAAGCCTACCAGGTATTTCTGAATTTACTTCTTATTTTATTTCTACACAAATTAATTATCATGAATCACTGTTAAGGAAACACAAAAGGAAAATAAAATCATAAATTCTGCTTCCTTTCCTATTTTTAGGCAGGAAAAACTTGAGGGTTTTTTAATCAAGCTTTAAAATTAGCATTAGGATACAGTTACATCTAAAACAATAGGTAGAAATGCATAGTGCTGGCTTTTGCTTCTCTTAGTCTTACAGAACAAATAGACTGGAGAGATAAAGGAATATGAAGTCATCACAAGTAGGTTCTTCCTCTTGCTACTGTTCTACACAGCTGTCTCACAGTCCAGAGTTAAAATATCAGTGTTCTACAGTCATTTCAACAGGCATGATTACCAAAGTGTGGCTTGATCCAGGCAAGCCACGTCCTCAAAGCTCCCGGACACTGCAATGGTCAACAAAGCCCAGAATTAAAAGGCACCAAAGCAAGGGTGACTAAAAAATTGGAGACTTTGAAGTAGGGATGGATTGAACATGGATTTCTGTTCACTGCAGAAACAAGAGCAGAACTCTTGTGCAAAGTTCTACCTTATGGAAACTTAGTCCTTAACTGAGCAACACTCACTAAGTGGTACAAAGACTTCCTACCCAGGATCAGAGGTGGCAGCATAGCAGAACGTTTATACCAAGGTCATCTTTCCAGACCATGCTCAAACAGAAAGTCACTGCCAATTTTTAGTGACACATTAAACCACCATAACAAAATGAAGGCTTTAATCTAGGAATTGCTACATAATGATCTCAGAACTTTTACTGAAAGAGGAGAGCAAATTTAAATTAAATATTCTTTAGTTTGGGGGGATTTAAGCAGAAAAAATGAAGATTGAAAATGGGATGCAATACATCAAAGTGAATGTGAATCAGACATGGTTGGAACATACTGAACAGGAGACTAAATATTAGTAGAAAAAATAGGGTGATCACATAATATACAAGCATTATGCAATAGATGCTGGTATGAACTGAACAATGAAGATATTTGATGCTATATCTGCAAGGATTTGGTGGTCTCACCCCAATTCCTACTCTGCTGCTATAATCAGAAGGGCCATAAAATGAAATCTAAATAAATTTCCCACTAGCATTTCCTCTTCACCATTTTAGAAGACAATTGATGGTCTCTGGTCTGCTGATAAAAATAACTCAATAAAGACAAGAATTTGCAGTATCATTAGGTAGGAAATTTGCAAGCAGGTGATCAATGCTGTGCACTGACACAGAGTGCAATCTGCTGAATTCCAAATGCTGCAGCTTCATATTTCAAGAAAACAAGCCTCATTCAGCTCAATTCTGAAGCTATTCAGTTGTGGATGTTTTTTCCTGGATTTCCTGGATTCGTAAAAGGGAAGGAGCAAAGCGTTTTCCCTCTGCAGCCTCTTCCTGGCTGCAAGCATGAGAAAAACAGAAAGGTGACTAGCACAATCACCTTCCTCTTTTGCAATTTTGGTTAAAGCCTTTGATTCCAGCTCCACCCCACCAAAGTGCCATAAATCCATGCAAGGATCTGGCCAAGACACACACAACCAAAAAGAACGTCTGCCATGTACCACAAGGACCTTACAACACTCAGCTCTACACCACGTTCATCATTGTGATGAACACCAGGAATTACTGAAATGCTGCCTGTTTGTCACTCCAGGGTGCATTCATCACCAGGGCTGCATAGCCACAGCAGACATCAAGCCCTTGCATACAGCACACACTTGGCACCTTTTGCACAAAAACATCTAAGAAAATAAGGCCCAAGATGCACCAGTTCTTACAGACACTTGTGCCACAGAAAGGGCCTCTGTATCAGGCTCCATTGCCCTGATTCAGAGAATAAAGGTATGTGCAGTGCCACCTCATGCTATTTCCTCAGATAAAAGGAAAAGGCTTCCATCTACAGTTCATTAAACACAATCTTAACTTTGCAATGTCTTCCACATTAGAAATGAACAGCAGCTTGGATTATCTTTGTTTATTTATTTTTCAAGGATCACATTTTTTGCCATCAAGGACAGATAAAACCTCCAAACAAAAAGCATACCAGACAATTCTTTTTAAATATGTGTCCTTCTGAGTCACACTGTGTAAAAGAAAGGTACCACTTCTCACATACACATGCACCAGAAAGGAAATGAAAAAGGAAAAATGAGGAAAGAAACCTTTTCTTTTGTAGTGCAAACTGCACACAACACTAGGGGTATTTGGTAAGAAACACTGATTGCATCGCTGTTATTTGAGTTCAGATTCACTCTAATTTTCAATCACATCACCTGTACTCTTCCAAAACAGATTCAAAGATCTAAAAGGGCAACTTGATAAAAGAGAGGGACACTTATTTAATTATTTATTTATTAAAAGAACATTTTTCCCAGACTTTAACTAAACCTCATCCACTCTTGTCACTCTGGGCAGACAGCTGAAAGCAATATTAGAGGAGGTAATTGCATAGATCAGTCAACAGCCTTTGTCCCCTTGCCACTGAGACTTACAGTAAAATGGGCACAAGAAAACATTGTACTGGATTAAAGGCAGGTCTTTTTCTCCAGTTGCTTGCTGCTTACCAGCTGTTGTGTTCAATGGCAGGGACAGAAGCTCTGGTGGTATCTATAGGGAAAATCTAGCCTGACACTGGCTCCTCCACCCTCCACCCCCCCAAGCTTGAAACAGATTACTCTTTGTTTTTTAAAGTGATACTTTACCAAAAAGTATTCTATCTTGTCATCTACCATTAAGTCATTAATCATGTGGGCAGAGCACTTTACTGCTATGAATTTTCAGGTTTCTGCATTTACAAGAACACCATCGCTGTAACTTCTCAGGTTGACAAACATTTTTCTGAACCCTTTGATCTTATTTGGAGCAACTCATGAAAAGACTCAGAGTAGCTGCTTAAACAAACAGTACAGGAACAGACAAATTTCATTAACATTTGATTGTAAATCACTGGCAGCAGCTCACATGCTGATAAAAACAGCATGCACCGTCAAAGAAAGACTGTACCTGTTATGAGTGTGTCAGAACAGTTACAAGAAAGCTCCAAGTGTACTCTGTGACAGATTTACAGCTGCAAAGTACAATGAGATTGAATACAAATCGAAGGGCACCGAGCAGATATGCAACAATAGAATTAAAAAGTCAAAAATAGAAATTGTTTTGTGTCAGAACATACATCATCAGCACCACCTTTAGGAGGGGAGTCATCACTCAGGTTTTCACAGCACAGACTGTAAATGGATTCTGTTTCCACAATAGTACATTTTATCTTCACATTCTGACCCAATTCAAAAGCATTGAAAAGCACAGTGTTGAGACTAGCACTGGAATTCTTAAGCCAGGTCCTACCATTTTAATCATGCAGTAGCTCTAATAGGACTATTACACAAAGCAAAACAACATCAGCTCCATTGCAGCATTTGTATCACATAAGTGCATTTTATGAGAAAACATTCAAAGCCAGCTCATTTGTAGGTGTATGTTTAAATACCTTTCCCACCTGAAAGTTACAGACAAGAGATAGTTGAAACAAGTATTTTGTTATTGATTATGTTATTTTCTAAGTTGCAGCTCACCTCAGAAACTATGGTAGTCTGAACTTGTCTGGAAAAAAACCCACCTCATTCTGAAATAATTACCATTGCAGGTTTTTTTTACTGAAGCTTCTGAAAATGAAAATCAAAGGTATATTAGAAGTTAAAAATATTTTTTTACTAAATAAATTTCTACTTTCACTCAAGGCAGCTCCAAAACACATTATATAATTTTTTTATTGTGTTTGTATAAATTTTAATCCAAGCTTCTGATCCACACTTTGTGGTCAGGTACTTATCCTTGTGGACTGAACCAAAACCTCAGACCCAAAGAACTGTAAATTTTGAAACCATTTACAAAAAAAAAAAAAAAGTTTGTTATGAACTGACATAGAGACAACCATCTTTTTTTGTTTTCCTTTGACTTCATTTTTATGAGAAACAAGTTTAGATTTGAACAGATACCTAAACTCCAAAGTTTTCTATGCAAGTGGCTCCAAGTTAGCTTCCTGTTGGAAGGGGAAGTAGTGCATAATTGTGTGGCCACAGCCACAGAAAGTTTAATCAAGGAAACTCCCTCCCTCCATCTCCCACCCATTCTCACTCCTGTCTACCTGTCACAGTTTGCCACCCTGTTTCCTGCAGCAGCCTCGAGGGTGGAATTTAATCAGGACTCCCCACCAAGACCTACACCGTGTGCCTAGAAGCCGTTTCAGCCTTTCTCCCACTCTGCACACCAATCCTTCCCCAAGCAACAACATCCACTGGGGCCTCTTCGGGAAAGGGCTGGAATTCCTACACATTTGCCCCTGTTTAGAGTGGAAACAAGTGATTAACTCTCTTTACTGTTAATGGAAGTTAAGGGCAGTGGTTAAACTTGCCACTTTCAGCAGGGTTTAACACACCTGAGAACACCACCTTTTAGAGAAGGAAACAAGAAAACATGCCAGAACTAAAGAAGCAGATGGATTTGATGTAACAGCCCTTTTTGTAAAGTTAACCGCATTGAAGTCTCTGGAGAGTCTCAGGGTTGGAGTCACAAAACCACTTTCAAAGGAGCTTACTTAGCTCTTACATTAGGAGACTTCCCACAAAAGTCAAGTCCTAGAAGCCTATGGCACAGCCCTATAACAACACACCTTTGTCCCAGGATCCCATTGAGCACATATCCTCACATTACTTTTAAAAATGGTCCTTGAAAACGTGCAGTTGCATTAACTCCTTGTGAGACATTTTTGACATTTTTACATTCCCATAGAGATCCACCTCAATACAGGGCAGACTATTAGGATTGCAGACAGATAAACACATCCCAAAGGATGAAGACTTAATCATCTAGGAGAGACTGCACCTGCCTTTTAATATTCTTTTTTTGGCTGTCAGTTGTGGCTACATCAGGGCACCCAATCAATCAGTTGCTTATATG
Source organism: Molothrus aeneus (assembly GCF_037042795.1). Classification (NCBI taxonomy): domain Eukaryota; kingdom Metazoa; phylum Chordata; class Aves; order Passeriformes; family Icteridae; genus Molothrus; species Molothrus aeneus. The sequence continues at coordinate 18,163,114 of NC_089655.1, forward strand.
CCTTCCATGAACTTGCAATTAAGATTCAATATCTCAGATGAAGACATTGAATGCTGAGCCTGAACCTTGTTCCCCTATTAACAGATAAACACATAGAGGGCAGGACAGCGTTTGGTTGGTCTTACTTCAGATACCATATCACTGCTTACAAATTGGGTAAATTAGCTCCACTACACCAATCTGAGGTGCAAATCAAACAGTAGGATTCCAGATTTGCAGATGCAAAAAGGTGGGTTACAGTTGCATGGCCAATTTACTTGCCAAGTTGCCACAACTGCACATGAGGAAGGGAAACTGCCTGTCAGAGGATTTGCATATGCATTTAGCAGGATTAAATAGAAAGACACATGTAAGTTTTACCCATACATGTTTTTGCATGTGTACACATACACAGGGCAGAAAACTGGGGCTTGGAAATGTCTTGATAAAACAACATGTAAGGTAAGAGCTCCACAGCACAGAGAGGCTGGGCAGAGGGCCAGGAGCTCCTGAGTTGTAATCTCATCTGTGCAACTGAATCACTGTGGGTTTAGGCAAGTAATTAAACTTTCCACTGTCTTGGTTTTCTACTTGTGTTAGATACAGCCCAGTATTTTTCCCTTTATGTATGAGAAGGGTAAATAAAGATAAGAGCTAGTACTTTACTGCCTGCTCTTTGCAGTTTAAAGTACCAAGAACAGGAAATTTATTACATTACTTGATCCTAGATTTCTTCTTTCATCCCACAGATATACAATGATAGCTGCAGAGGATATGACAGATTTATTAATCCATCAGTGTAGGCACTACATAAAACCAACTAAAATTAATGATGTCACTAAGACAATGAAATTTTAAGATAATTTCATATTAGAAATTAGTTTCTCAGGGAAAAGTTTTCCTGTTACATTAATTTGATATAATGGAGATATTGCCATCTCCTGTGGTGGTAGATATTTTATCAACATTAGTAACAATCAAAAAGGAAGTTGTAATCTACTATGTATTCAATGAGCTTGGTTTCTTCATCAGTTTACATGATTTTCTTAGAACTATAACAATAACACAACAGCTCTAAACCTTTTTAGGCCCTAATAAATAAGCTGCAAAGCAACCATAAACAGAGACCCAGGTTCAGAGAGTTGAAGTATTCTCTGAGATATGATTTGCTTTCTTTGGCCCTTGCAAAGCTAAAGTCCCACAGTTAAACTTAACCCAATGTCAGTTAAAAACAGAGTAAAAAGAAAAGCAGGATTTCTACAGTAGGTAAAACAGCACAACTTAAATCCTGTGACTTATACACAATCATTAGTGCGTAATTTACAGCTCTTAACACCTCTTGACAATTACTCAATTACTGTGATGTGTAATGGGCTGCCAGCTGCACAGAAGGGACTGAACCAACCCCTTCAAGGGAAGTTCTACCTGAAAGGCTGGAGGAGATGGACACAGCTGAAAGGTCACAGGACATGAGACTCATGCAAGGTAGCGCAGGTCCTTTCCTTGTTACTGAACTGTAAACCCTAATTACAATCCCTTCTTTTCACCTGTGAACTGACTTGGAACCTCTGTCTTTGAATCTGCCGCAAGTAAATGTCTTCTCCACAGAGAAAGTGAGAAATATGATGTGATTTGCCACCATAAACTGAAGTGGAATGTTCCTATTTAAAGTTTATTGCATCTATTATTTCCATAGAGCATGACTGTTTCCAGCAAATGCCTGTAAGAATGCCAGCCCTTTTGTATTGCCTGCAATTAGCTTATCTCCAATTATATAAACAGGTACATGATGACAGTCTTCGGTAATAGAGGTATTATGGGGAAAATAAGGGTTGCTTTACTTTGAGTGTAGGTCTTAGCAGAAAACAGATTAAAGCTTATGTGGATATACAAAATAATAGATAGGCTAATTCCATTGTCTGCCTCTCCTAAATTATTTTATTAGATGGAACATATTAATTATAATGAAAGAGAGCCCCTGACTCTGTTGGCTTCTAATGAAAATTCCTTTGTATGATCACGGCAGGATTTCCCACCATTTTCTCTTTCTGATGAAATTAACTCCCTATGGTTGGTCACCAGGATAAGCTCATTTTAGCCAATCAGCTTGGGAGCTGCCATTTACCTCACAAAGAGAGAAAAAGGTATCTGCTGTCATAGCAACCAGTGGCTTTGCTCTGATCATCTTTGGATCCTTTAGCATAATGAAAAACACCGGCTTGCTTTTTAGATGATTAATCTTTTCCCCTGTGAACCTACTTGAATACATTAGCAAAACAAGTATGAAAAATTTGTTTATCCCAAGATAATCATTAGAAAATTACCTGCAAGAGTAATTCTCATTAGGGCAGGGTTTGTGAATAGGAGACCATATGGTGAATGAAAGCAGCAAGAAGCAAGAAAATCTCAAAGCTGCAACAGGTTGCAAAGTTTACCAGATTTCAGACTGAATTTGGAAATTGGTTAAGCATCAAAAGTTGCAAAAAAAGGCTTTCTTACTAAAATTATAAATAGGCTATAAGGAAGACTCACAACCAGGCCTGAAAACCTTTACCTACACTGACAGTCCTTTTGTGTGTGACCAGTTGTTCTAATTCCAGAGGGCCTGATCCCAACCACATCTTGTATCTTGTAATCCTGGAGAATCTTAACTTCAATGGTGCTAAGCTCAGAGCTGAACTCATGGAACTAGATTCTTATCTCACACTAGTGTGACTTTAGATGTTATTATTTTGATATTTAAATGGCATTATAAGATTAAAATTATAGAAGATTTTGTACAACTTTTGAGAACCAACTCCAGGAGAAAATGCAAGAGAAACTTAAGATTTCATAATATACTCTCTGACTTCTTTGGTATTCAAAATCTTATTTTAGCTATGTAAATGATGAGAAGTTAATATTATACTGGGGCAAGGTGAAAGAAAAGTGAGATCATTTGCAGTATTGAAATAGTTTAATTATGTTATACCCACAAGAGGTCCCAGTAGAACAGACTTGGAATTCATACTATGTAAAGCTAAAATGACTCCTCCAGTTCCAACAAATCATTAGAAAAAGATAGAAAAAAAAGGAGGAGGAAGAGATAAAAATTCCTATGAGGTATCAGCTTTGTTCTGAGAGCAAAACCTGATGTGATTCTACAGAGTCTGTCTCAGTACACTGGAGCAAGACTGTTCATACCTAAGGATGTTCCTCTCAATTCTCTCGTCCATACGTATAGATTTCTCATCTCAGCAATAATTCTTTTCAAAACTGGGTTGTTTGGATAAGTTTCTAGTCATAAGCCTAAGATAAATAAACCAGTAATGTCCTCTGTTATCACACTTTGTTTCCCACAAAAGAAAAAAATATTTTGATTCTAAGTCTTTTGAAAGCTTAACTGTAATGTTCTATCATTCTTGCAGAACAGAGTCCCATCCTTGAACCTCAGTGCTATCATGCAGTGTCACCAATGCTCTAAGTTACATGATAATGACAGAGCTGTAAGAGGCCATTTCCCTGTGCAACACTTTCATTTGAACTCAGTGAATAAATATTTCACATCAATGATACAAGCAGTTAATTTTAAAGCTCTACCAGTTGTTAATAATGGCTTTCTAGCTATGAGAGTTTTGTGAAGAGCTATCACAAACTAGGTAGGAAACCACATCCTAGATTACACATTTACTGTTGAGTGAACCAAACCAAGTCCATTTTTTTTCCCAAATGCCTAATTCTCAACAGAAAGATGTCCCTTACAAATTAAACATATTGGATTTCCCAGACTCTGATTTTCCTCCACTTATTTATTTGTAACCTCAATGAGAAGCTGGCTGAAGAGCACAGAAAGGACAGGAATGACTCTTTCTATTGAGGGTAAACCTAAGAAAAAAGAAAACTCCTTACCTATTTACAGCACAACTCATCACACGCCTACATTTTTTTAGAGTTTTTTTAGAATCTCACAAAACTTATTTTTTCACCTGTCCTTAGGCTATTCCATGGGAATACCCACAAACAGATCAGAAAAATAAATGTTCAAACACTGAGGAAAAACAGGGAAAGTTAATGTATTTCCAGTTCATGGGAGTATTCGTAGATGCTGAATTTGAACTTCACTTTGCAGCTAACTTTTTCTGGAGGTGACCTTAAATCCTGGATGAGTTCTGTATGAATTTCTAGTGGAAAATCTCAGGGGAATGGTCTCCAAAATGAACCTCCTTGATCTAAGATCTGGGTGGCAAGAGGTCCCAATCAACTGCTGGGTAAAGCAGGATCAAAATAAGCATGATTAGCATATTCAAAAATCCATTTTATTAAGCCAAGCCTCAAGTATTTAGCATGCAAATTTTTCCAGGGCCCTTGATGGAGCATTACCATCGGCACCAACCGCTGAAAGCAAAGTGATAACAGATGCAATAGCATCTCCAGGGTGACTTCAGATTTTCATCCATATGAAGTAATTAATCCTTACTTTGTGTATGTCTGTGTGTGTTTATGTGTTTGTTCTATTATCTTACCTATACTATCTACAGTTATCAGCTTGGATAAAAACAATTGGAAACTTTAGTCACCCAGCATTATTAACTGTACAGGAATGCACAGATTAAAAAGCATACATCCTCTAAAATGTTTATTCATGGTAATTTCTTACTTTCATATTGTGTCAATTTCACACTGACAAGAAAATCCTGTGCATTTGATGAAGAGCTTTTTCCATACCCTTAATCTACCTCATACCAATCAAGAGAGGTGAAAAATATTCTTTAACAATTAGAACTCCATAGACACATGTTGTGCATTAAATGGTAACTATGTAATTAAAAGGAACAAATTTAAAATCTGACAACAATTGGTGCATCTCCAGCATTTAAAATGATTCAATTATTAATAATTCATGCTCAAAACCCCATATGTAGGCAATGAAGCAGAAGGAGAGATGAAAACGAGGTCTGATCCATGACTAACCTTACATCTGTACAGAGCCTGACTAAACAGCGTTACAGCATTATGTTTTCTACAACATTTACCCAAATACAGTAGGAAATTGTCATACCATAATATGTATTTGCAGTGATGCTCAACAGTTAGTTAATAGCATGGAGGAGGGAAAAGCCATGCTACTGCACAAGAATCCACTTACATGTACAGTTCCATACCAAGCCCTGTGAATCAGAGCACTGAGTGGCTTAGACACCTGAAAGATTTACATTTCACATGAGTTAAAGCCAAATTTACTTTAAAAAATTTTGAGGCTCCAGTTGAGTCTTTAAGATTTTTAATGCTGGTTTGAACAAAAATCAGGAAGTTTAATCTCTAGTACTGTATGGTAAGACTTTTAATGAGAAACAGTCATCCTTCTGAGATGCTAGTCTTACATTTTAAATAGTAATTAGAAGATGATTCACATTGTCTCGTAGCTCACTTATTCCCATCCAGCAACTTGTTCTGAAGTGTTATTAGATCTGCTCCCATGAATTTATCCTGAACTAGAAATCTGCACAAGCAACTCACAATCCACAAATGTCTTTGTATCAATTCAGCCCAAAATCAAACCTCATAAGTGAGAATTCATTTGTTAACCTATAAGAAACAATTACTTCCTACTAGGTTTTTGCTTTTTCCTCTTTCCTTTTTTTTTTAATCACCTTTCCTTATACAGCTTTCTTGGCAAATTTGATGCTGCAATAATCTGCATATGAAAACAACAGCAGTGATGTGTCTGAGTTAGCTGCAAAGCCATTTTTCAAGCAGCCCAACTCAACAAAGCTACACATTATGCTAAAGTCCTCCTGATCCAAGAAGCATTAAAAGACTGAGGAGCACAGAAAGGGAAAAGGTGCTAAATCCTTGCATTAATAATAATAAAGGAATATTGAATTACTACTGTATTTTTTACCACTACTGTATTGCTGGACAAAACTAAGAGCAGACCTCCCAGGACAGAAATGCATAAACAGTATCCTTAGAAATACAAACTCTGACAGGCATATGCAGTGTTATATCTTTCATTAAGTGCCACAAATATTCAAGAACCAACCCACAATTTATTTATGAAGAACATATTTTTACCATTATAAAGGATATAATTTTTACCATTAAAATATATAGTTGATTTATGTGGATTGAAAGAGATTACAAATACAAAGTCAGTATTTTAAACATACTCAAAAAAAGCGTCATAAGTAGATCTGTTTACTCCTGTGACCTTTTTGATGTCCTGGTTCTAATCACTGTTCCATATGTGGGGGGATGAGGGAAGAGACATGTTTATTCTGCAGCTGATTTATTGCAAAATTAAGACTATTCAGATTCAAATTCCACCCCTCTTTAAATACATTGTTGCTGTTCTCTCTTTCACACAATTTGCCACCACATGTAAAGGTCAAGTCCACTGGTAAAGTAATTCATATGGTTATCCAGATCCTATACAAGCCATAAATTAATGTGACATAAACTGCCTACAGCATTTCTTCTATTTCTAATGTTATACACAGGCAAGTCCAGCCTAGTGTACTGATAATTAAAGTAAAAAGCACATACCTCCCCCAAGAACACACAATCCAAACAGGAACTCAATTGATTCCAGTATGAGACTTGCTGAGGGAGACAAGCAATCACCTGTAGCAAATGTTAACTTTCAGCTTTCAGTGGAAAAATTAAGTCCGCTTTACTTCACAGTTGCCACCTGTAACACGATCACAGAGTGAAGAGCCAAAGGAGGAAAAAGAAGCTGCAAAATCTCATCAGAATCCTGATGTCCCTGATTTTACACAAAGCAACCAGAAGGCTGCAGGCAGGTCTCCTAATGCTCTGAAAATTAAGACTTATGGAAATCACATGTGAACATACTGTTTCTCAGAACTTGCTGCTTTCTTAAAAATCTCAAGCCCATGGTGGAAAATAGTTTGCAAATGGGTTTTACTTTCTGTAGCTAAAATAAGCTTCTTTATTTTGAAACCACAGACTGATCATCAATGATGCCCTCAAGAATAGTCAGAGAAGATTAAAATAGGTGCATTTTTTTCTCTTTTTTTTGGGTACAGCTAACAGTTTGATTACTAAACTTAATCCCATAAATAAACTAGAACAACTCACCCTGCAGACTTCACTGGAAATGAGCTAATATGCACCTGCTGAAGATTCAACCCACAAGGAGGTAGTCTCCTTGGAAACCACTCCTGATGGTCTGAAATACAATAGAAACAGTCACTGAAGAAACTTAGATTAGTCTAGGTGCTGGGAAAGGTGATGAAAGATCAGGATTTTGCCCCAAAAATTAACTGTCTGAAGAGGGAACACTCAAGTATGTTATGTAGTGTAAGTAGTGTGGGGAGTCCAGGGTAGACCTGGGAAGAATCTGTATTAAAGAAATCAAGCAGAGCCTATGATATGTCATCCATCCCTAAATCATTATTTCCTTCACCAAGGCTCTGTGGCTGAACTAACATCTTCAGGCCAGTTTAACCCAAGAGAAAGTAGTTTACCCAGCATGGCTCAAACTCTGGTCTAAGCCTGGACATTTACAGCACCTGCTAATATTGGCCTGTTCTCACATATTTTTTAGAACATCTTTCATTCCTGATTAGCATTACAAACAGCTACTTTCTGCTGTCCTCTCTCTCCTCCCAAGTCTTTCATAAAACCTGCTGACTGATTTATTCAAGCACTTATCTTTTAACTTGTTGTCGCCTGACAGGTGCACACTTGCACCAACCCTTGTAGCTGAGTCCATTTAACAGCTCTGTTAGGGGCCCATCCTTGCAAGACACTGAGCTGCTCAGAATTTAGATACACATGGAAAGCAATGATTTAAGGCTCTATCCAACTTGCAGGCAGTGCTCAGTGCCTTAGGCATCAGTTTCTTTCTTGTTAAGAAGACTGTAAAAGGACCATCCCATCTAACTGTTTAATGTTATTTTAATGGGCTACATTACATGAACTTGATACAGTAGTGGTTATCTGGGTCAGAGGCTCCATTTGCTCCAGGGACCTCAATCACAAAAGTAAATCCTACAACACAGACAGATAAGAGAGTTTGGACAGTGTGGGTCCAAGCCTGGGTGATCTTGTTTGCATATTTCAAACCCACTTGACCACACCTGCACCAGATACTTTTTGTTGACATTTTCCTGTCAGAGACTAGAGGAAGAGGAAGAAAAAAAATGAAGAGCAAATTCAGAGGGAGATTTATTCATTCTTTAAAGTCACTAAGACAGTAAAGAAAACCCTAAAGAGGTAATTCCCTTAAGCAGTTTCCAGAATCCCTCTCTTCCTGCCATTCTCCACTACTCATATTGCAGGCAGACCTTTCATAGGAGCTGAATTTTGACACTCTGGGGGGGCATGTAGAACAACAGCCACAGTTTACACAGCCACATAAAAAGTGCATTACTTGGGAGCAAAAGCAAAAGCTAATAGAGACATTCTCCACAGAGATCACTCCAGCTGCAGGTGAATCATAGATGACCTCAGATACATCTACACACACTCCCTCTTCCGTGCTAAAACCAAGCTCACTGCAAAGAAAACACCACCAGAGAATGTGAAGGGAATGTGTAAGCAGTTTCAGTCTACTTTCCAGCTATCTTCCACTAGTTCTCCCACAGAAAATTATCTAGAACTCTGCATCTGAACTCTGGACTAAAGCTTTTTTGGAGGTGATAGAAGTCCTTTTAAGAAGGAAACCAAGTGCAGTCTCAGTAATTTCAAAGGCAGAAGATTCTGTTGTGAACACTATGTTTCCTTCCAATTCCAGCTCAGTATCATAAAGCATGTCCTGCAGCTAACTTGGCTAAAATATCTGGGCTCAATTCAAAAATCTTAATTAGTAAACATTTACTATAATTTCCAGGAAAAGTTACAAGATCACCCTCAAATACACACACAGTATTGCACACAACACAAACAGCATCGTGTATAAAATTAACTGTCAGCTCCTGTAATTTAAATTCTTTTAGATTCAAACAATATGAATGTTTCCATGAAACCTGAAATCCCAAAACATTAGGAAACCTTGACAAAGCTCTTGAGTATAAGTTTTTTTACCCATAACCATTAAATCAAATCACATGAAAACAAAATAAAGAATTTAAGTAACTGCAGTGGGAAGAAATTCAAACCAGCAATAAGTTTATTTTCTTTCATTCCTGGGGCTACCTATTCATTTTCTTAACTTATATATCATGAAAAAGTTTCTTGGCAAACATCTTCTCATCTAGCCAGACTCCTAATGCCCTTATTAGCAAACATTTAAATTTCTTGTTTTCAAGTAATCTCCTAACTTAGCTCTCAAATCAGTATTAGATAGTTCAATTTTGAACCTCAGTCAGCAGCATACCCTTACATCTCAGGTACATTTTTTTCTCCCACACAATACAATTAGTGCAACCAACTCTCCTGCATGGTGTGAGCCACAAAGCCAACAGCAAATGCTGCAGAGTAAGGGCTGACAGAGACAGCCTTCTCTGAGAGGAGCAGGGGATAGTTTTGTGCTGGAGTGTTTCACTCTGGTTATACCTTTTTGAGGGTGCTGGCAGGTTGGAGAAGGGGCAGCTCTGTGCTCATGTCCAGCTGCTTTTCAAGGTCTCAGGTTCAGAGGGTGCCATCAAGCTTTGGTCAGAAACAGATTGTCCTGACACATTCCCCATGGCCAGCTTTGGGAAATGGCTGCATACCCAGGGGAAGGTAATTTTTGAGGCACCCTAAGGAGCAGCACTTTTGAATGAAGGGGACCATGGGGTTTGACATTTCTGTTACTTGCTTCAGGGCTGAAAAAGGAGGTTCACAACCCTGTAATTTCATTTCTGGATAATGATACCCAGCATATAGGACCAGACCTTTTTAAACATATCCTATGCTGAAAAGATGAAGGCTATTAATTTAATGAGACTCATAGCTCACATAAATCCTGTAAGGACAAGCATGATGAGAATGATGAATGAGAATGAATGGTCTCTTCTCACAAGAGACCAGACACATCAGTGCCGTGTCACAGCAGGTCAGCTCTACCAGAGGCAGAACTGTGGGAATAAGGACCACTTACTCCCCAGGCAGAAAAATCCACAGCAAGCTGTGAGATTGTGGGGATTTCATGTCATCATTCTGAGGGTGAGGTGGGGACTGAGGCTCTGAACCTGACCCAAAGCCCTGTTGCTTCCCTCCTGCAGGGAGATGCAGCTGGCTGAGGATGAGCCTTTCCCACCCTCAGGGAGGATTTCTGCCCTGGCCCCAAGGAAACTTCCTCACAACAAACCCCCTTATACTGCAAAATACTCAGGACTGACCCAAAACCTGGAGGTTTCTTGTCAGAGAGAGAGGGGTCTGAGGGTTCCTGAGGCACCTTCCCAGCCCCTCACCTTTCTCCTCATGGCACTGACACCAACTGGGAGTACCTCAATTTGCTGCTGAAGCAGGAGAGCCCCAGGAAGAGGGGCTCTTGTTCAGCCACTTCCCCAGAACAGGGTTCCCCCCTTCTTAAACCTTGATTGACATTGGATTTGTTCCAGACCATAAAGAGAATGAGTGAAACCTATGAGCCTCAAGCCTCAGGGCCAGATTTATAGGCAGAAAGAGAATTCTGTGATCTTTTCTCATGTATTTATTGTTACGGTCAAAATGGGCCTCTTACTTTCAATCTGAGACACTTTTATTGCTCACCTTTTCTCACATGTCCTCAGGCACATGGAGTCACAGCAGAATTAAGCCAAGCCTGGGACTCAGTGCAAACCATTGCTTGTGTGGAAAGCTTTCTGCTCCCTGGGTTCCCTGGGTGAAGGCAGACAGCTGCATCTGCACTGGTGTAGATCACTCTGGTAACAGCAACAGAGAGCTGAAGCAGTTCTCAACCTTTACAGCCCATGGTTAACCATTTCATTAAAAACACCATTTGAAAAATTTCCCTTGTCAAACAAGAAATCAAACTCAGGCAGATAATGCATCTTCTAGAAAAACGCCACCAATTCAAAAGTTCCTACTCATTACACCCACTGCAGTGTTTTCCTTGGCTTTAAATGGATTGCAAGTTGGACAAGGCACATGGTAAAGTTCTTCTTCTTCCTTGGTAAGAGACTTCCTTTGGTTCAATACCTTTACAGCTCCCAAATTTAGGGAGATTTGACTGATTCTGACTGACTACTTCCAGAAACTGGATCTTGCTCTAGTGAGTTAGTTACTAAGGAAGACACTTTTCATACGTAATATGTAGATGCACATAGTAGTCAAACAGTTACCAGAGTCACAAACTACTAACAGCAATTCAGCTGAAACAGTGACACTTTTTACTTTGCACTGAAAAATATTAAGGATGCTCAAATACAGCCACATCTCTGCTTAGGGGACTAGCTGCCTGAACTGTGATAACAGATGACTGTTTCACAGCTGAATATTTACTATGTACAAATTCTTTCTTTGAAAGTACTTGTGTGATTAATTGATTAATTTGCTTTTTATCCAACTGTTAAACCAATTAAAGTTATTCTAAGATATGGAAGAAGATGGTTCATTCCATTTAAAGCCTTCTAAAAACAAATATAACCATAAAGATGTGGGAGTGAGTTTCCTTGACTACTCAGTGTTCTTTTAACCTTAACTTGATCATGCCAGATTAAAAAAAAGTAACTATTTTCACAACAAGAGTATTTATTATTCACAAGGCATAAACCTCTGCTTAGAGCTGTGGGAGATTTTGAAACTACAGTTGCATTGATAGGAAAAATCAAAATGAAAATAATCTTTAGAAAGGGTGTGAGAAGGAGTAAATAGAGAAAGTTTCATGAGAAACAAACACACAGAAGTAGACCCTCCATTGTTCTTCCCCATCCTCAAGAACTAAGTTTGTTCTCAGTGAAACCTATAGTGGTGACAAAATTGTATTCACTGAAATAAATGGAAAAATTCGAATGGCCACCAACTGGTGTCAGCTGGGGTGGGACTTATCCTGAGAAACTTCTTTAGCCTCAGCTAAATGAGAAGGACAGACTAGATCCTGTTCAGACTTTTTAGCACTTTTGCATTCAATTCCTGCACACCTCAGAACCAGTTTCTGCCTTAAACTCTTCTATTGCCATTTTCTCTCCTGTAGCCTGAGAATATTTTGCTTTGCAACCATTAACAAGATAAATGGATTCAAGGATATTTTATTTTTTGTTAAAGGAGAAAAGTAGACTTTTTTAAACAGGAAAAAAAAACCCTTCTTGCCAAAGAACATAGTCCTTGTCTACCCAGCAAAGAAGAGAGCTGAACTGACTTTACTAATTTGTCCCAAGTGGTTGAAGATCCTCTGATGGATTTTTACAAGATACAGAGCATTATTATTGTATTATTTTACCTGCTTCACTTAGCAGATTTTATGACAAGATTCTCAGGGAGCTCCTGCAGAGTGCAAAAAGGTAACTTTAACTGAGCTGTCTGGGAGCCTGCCATTAACCTTTCCAAACAGGTTCTGCTCTATGCTCAGTACAGGGGTTCATTAATTGGTTGAATGAGGTCTTACCAATACAATCACTTATCTCTTTACATTCAGTATGGACATCTTAAGTGCCTGAACTTCCATGCTTTTACCTGAACCAGCTTAAAAGGGGACTAGTGCCTGCATTGCTGGGCTTGTTTTTCTCCCTGAAGCCTGCAAGCTGCATCATGCCAGAACGTGGCACTCCTCTGAGATATCAAAACTTTCAGACAGCTATGTTCCTAAAGCAAACACCACCAAAGAATATGACAGCCCACACACCTTTAGGGCACTTACATTACAGACATCAGTACATGTCAGAAAGGTTTAAGATGGGATAAAATAAACAGGCATAGAGTTATTGTCCTTAATTATCCTATGGATTTTCCCCTTTTCCATTGCCTTTTTTTTTTTTCAAGCACAGAACCAGAAAAACATGAATGATCAGCAAGTCTGGGAACACAGTGAGAATCAGTGCAGTTGGACTAAATCTTTACAGAAGCCTCAGAGCCAACAGGGGCTTGCCAAGAGACCACCCACAAAAGCATCTGGAGACCTCACCAGTGCAAAGCAGACTGGCTCCCTGGAAAGCCCATGAAAAGGAATAGCTTCAGAGCTTTAGTCACACTGCTATCATCTCCCTGATTTCCGTCACTTTGAGCCATGTTCCAGCCATCCCTGAGCAGAACAGACTGCTCAGCACCATCCCACACCAGGCCCTGCCCATGATCATTCTGACACTGGCAGCCAGGTCCCACAGCACAGACACCAACATGACCAAGGGTATTGCCACTTCTAAACGATGGTACCATTTAATCCCAACAAACTTCACCATTCTGCACATCAAGTGTTAGAATCCTCTTTCTGTTCCTGGACTTCTCAGGAAGACACCTGTGGATGTTGGGAGCAAGCACCAACTTGTAATGTCCTGTTTCTTTTTTCCCCTCAGTTCCATTTCACTATTTCATTTCAATGCCTGATATACTGTATAAGACAAGGAAAATGTAACAACAGTTTAAAAACTGTGTCTATTAATTGATAAATAAACTTCACACAGTCATCATCTCCTATTGCCACCATTGCAAATACTGGCTGCACAAAGTTGGATAGATGCACCTGAAACTTTACCAAATCCATTCAAAACACTTCAACATAATGTTTGGATCATTCATTCTAAGCAGAAGCTTTAATTGCCCTACAACTCTATTTTTATTATTAATGTGTGCAAGATATGTAGTATGAACAATATTAACATCCTGCAGGGCATGATATTATATACTGGATACACTTTTTTTTTATTAAAAAATCAAAAAATTATTTGATGTGGCCATTTAAATATTGTGGAGACTTTCTTTGAGAAAGGAAAATTTGGAGAGCAGAAGACATGAGGCACACCACTGCAGGCAGAATGTAACACTACAGGATTCCTCCTAAATGAATCAAGCAGGAGGCTGCTAAGTTTGTAAACAATAAAAAGAAATACTACCTAACAAAAAAAAATCCAATTTCTTAATCACAAATTTCAGGCTGCTAGACAATTTTCTGCATCTGAAAATAAGTAGCATTTTAAGAAATGTTGACATCTGGTTCTGGAATTATTCATGCAGAGATTTCTTTGAAATTTAAGTGGAGTTACCTCAAACATATAAAGGTGTGAGGAGCCCAGTCACTTCAGGATTAGCTGTTCTTCAGAAACCTTAGCAATGATATGAAATTTGAAGCTGCTCTTGAACTTTTCTACTAATTCAGTAATTACTGCTGTGCCTGAAATTGGCCTCTTTCCTCTAATTGCTCAGCATGTATTTTCCTTCAAAGAGGTTAACACCTGAATTTAGATTCCAATTAACACCCAAAATGGACTTTAAACAACAAGGTGAATAAATCAGGGACTTTTCCCAGCATAATATTTCAGTAGCCCACATAGGCAAACACACAGTACATGCTCTGGAAATTTGAAGATTTGCAACAGAGCATGATCAAACCACTGTCAACTCATCAGATTTGTGGAATATTAGGATTACAGACATCACCTGGGATTAAGCACTTTGCATGTGAGCACACAGACACATCTGTTGCTTTGTCACCAACTACAATGCAGGCTTTTCACTCATGCAATTTAGCATGCACAGAGATGGCACTCCAAGTCTCAGCACTGAGGAATGCATATAGAAAACATTTTACATACTTGCACAACTGGAAACCACACTTCCTTAAAGCCTAACTTCAAACTCAGGTGAAGGTGTGCAATCCTCCTTAAAGCAGCCAGGAAGCACATTGCTTTAACCAGCTGTTTTCAAAGGGGTGTCCTGCTAGAGATGGACAGAGGCAGGGACAAAGGGCAGGTGAAGTGAACAAGTTTATATTAGACATGTGATATTAAAAGAATTGAACACATTATTAGCTCTTAGGATAAAAGTGTCATGCTATAAAGGGGACTGCTGTCTTCCAGTTGTCATTCTGAGGGAAAGCTTGTGACCCCAGTTCTTCCCCCAGAAAAATATTTCCATGATGAATTCTAGACAGTCTTGAAACATTTAAGGAAGCAAACTAGGAGGCATTTTCCTAGAGGAATGACTGAATTAACAGCTAAAGACAATCAAAGTACTCCTATGTTCTCTATGAAATGGCATTGCTGCAAGAGCCTGACCGTAAAGACATATCATTGTGCTGTACAAGGCTTTTCATGGTAGCAAAAAAAAAAAAAAAAAAAGTTGCTTGTAAGGCTGGCACCTTTGGCTCAGGAAATCTTTGAGTCCAAAACTGCTAAGCAGAAAGAATTTCTGGAGCAGTGTTGCCATATGCTTGTATTGTTCTGATGCACCTCCCCAAGCACCTTCCATTGACCACAGATGGATACAGGACACACATCTCAGTAGACCTTTGCTCCAACCTGCTATGGCTTCTTTTTTGTTCTCATGTGTCCTCTGTTGGGTTTTTTATTATTTTCCTTAAAAATGAAAATTGTTTCCATGGAAACAATTATGCCAGTGGCATGTATGAGTTTAGTAATGTCCTTAGGAAACATTTACAGTCAGTTCACAGAGGTCAAGATGTCTTTATGAATATAGATCTTTAAGCAAAGGTACTGTTAAGACAACAAAAACAAGTTCAGAGGTTTTCCAAAGAGATAGGTAGTGACCACATTTCATCACTGTTCCTTATTTCAAGTTCTACATCAAAATGTTTCCTTTTGAAAATTTGGCCTCAGCTGTGAGTGATAAGCTTTTGAAAATAGGATGCAGAATGCTCTGTAATGTATAACCTGCTATGGGAAATGTTGTCACACTCAATAAGTTCTTTGTCATAACTCTGAGTTTCTGTACACAGAATGTCCCAGAGGTCCTGGTATAAACATAATTCTATTATAATGCAGTGCTAGAAGAACTACTATACAACTGGAGCTAAAGGGAGGAAAAAATAAGATTAAGACACACTCATATAATTATTCCTTTGACCGCAGAACAAACCACAAGACAATGTGACATTATACTCACTGTTTACTAGCCCACATTTATAAAAAAAAATCTTATCACACTTAAAAATATTTCAACTTTTAACCTAGCAATCAAGATATTGCTTTTCAGATAAACAGGAGCTTTGAGAGCCGGCCTGTGAATGCTGCTTCTTTGCATGAAAAAGATGCAAAGCGTTCTTCTTTTTCTGGCCCTCTCTATAACAACAAGAGCATTGCTGTGTGCTGGTTTGTGGATGTTCCCACAGCCCACAGGGATGAAGTGATGGGCTCACAGCTCTGCACAGAAGGAGAGCAGAAGCACAAGGCCATGCCAAGCTTCTCCCAGGGTATGTGTGAGGCTGCACTGCTCCCTGCTCTGGGCTGCATCTTCGTGCAGCTGAAGCATGAGGTGAGAGGTGGCTTGAAAGGCTTATGGCACTGCTAAGCTGATATCCTGATCTCTGCCCAGCACTCAGCCATCCTGTCTCTTCTGTAGCTCTCTACAGCTCTGCAAAGAGGATGTGCAGCCAAATCCGCACGTGGAAAGAAACTGGTTCACAGCTTGCTGGCTGGTAGAGCCTTAAAGGAGGTCAGGATTTTTAGCAGCATTTTGAAAAGGTACAGAGAGAATTAGTGTGGGAGACCAAGGTAGGCAAACTGTTCCAGACAGCTGATGCGGTGGCAGGAGGAGATCCAATTTAAATTCACTTTAGTATTAATTGTCAGAAAAGGATGAGATCAGTTTATGAACTAGGAGCACTGTGCAGTCAAAAGTTACAAGCCCAAGTTGTTGCCACAAAGTAGCTGAAAGGCTTTTCTTTTGAAAAGATTAAACTTCAAAGAATTGCAGAATAAGATACACAAGAAATGGCATGTGCTTTTGCTTGATAATGTTTGATTTTCAGCCACCCCCTCCCCAGCCCTATCACACTGTAAATTCTTAACACTGAAGTTGCAACTAAGTAGCTGTTTTATAAGATAAATGACTGGGAATATCAAAGACTTTGACCAAAAAAAAAAAAAAAAGAGGCTGTATAAAATGGATTGAAAGAAGCATGGATAGCAGAAAATATTACCCAGCGTAGGAGACCAAGGTTTTGCATATTTCTTGACCTAAGGAAGTAGTACAAACTAAGAGATCAATATGTCCACGACAGCTTAACCCAGTGGGATGACATTTGCCTTGTGAAAAATACAGGATATAACATCTCAGACCGACCCTGATGCTGTGTAGAACTTTTCCCTCTGTGGTAGTAAGGGGTTTATTTCTCACTGAAACCAAAAGGAGAGTGGGTCACCAAAACATGTTTTCTAACTGGGACTTAAATGATTAAGGATAAGTAAAACCCTGAACATGTTCCCTAATGCAAAGAAAGGTAAACTGAGGTTGACCTACTGGTGACCAAACTTCAAGAGAGAAGGCAGTGGAAATATTTCCTCTTGAGGCATGAGAGGCCTTGCTGGCACTTCCCTTTTCTTAAAACACATTACTTTGACAATAAGAGCAATTCTCTGCCCAATTCAGTGGGCTGTGGGGCTAAAGAAAGACAAAGGAAAAAACTACACAAGGACTTCAGTCTGTTTGGAAACTGGGGCAGGCCTTTCCCAAGACAGGGCTGGTTTAAGAACTGAAAGTATATTTCTCCTTTTGCTTGTTCATATCTAAGGAACTGAAGGATTTCTGTGACTTAACTATGTAGAAAAAGAAAGATTCAAGGGAGATAGAAATAGGACAGTTAGCTAGGAAAAGAATTGTATCTCTTTTAGGATAACTGCCACTAATAATCTCTTGTGATCAAGACATACATTAATGAAATAGAAGTTGGAGCTCATGTACCATACCAGGGAACTTGAGAGGTTTTTTCCATTCACTCTGAATGATCCCAGAGTTCCTGGTTTAGGATGATTTTTTTTTCCTCAAGAAGCAGTAATACTTCCAAATACAGCAAATACCCCCAAATCCTGAAGATAATTAGCAGTGCATCACAAAGCAGAGAAAAGCAACACTGATTAGAGAGGAGGAAGTGGAAAAGCAACACCCTTGTACTCATCACTTAGATCAGCTACAGCCTCCATACAGAAGTCAAGAGTTCCTTGAGTCCAAAATCCCTCATGGACCAAGACTGAGCTGGCTGAGCAATCCTTTCTCCCTTAAAAATTATGATCCTTGGGAACAACAAAATTCCCACAACAACAGCCAAGGAGCAACCACACACCAGATATTTTGCAACCAACACATAGCATGGAACACCTCTCCTGAAGAGGCAAAGTCAGCCTTGAGTCTACTGCTAAATTCACCTGAACACTTAGCTTTTCCCTGAGCAACAAGTACACTAATTTAAAAATTAATAGCCACAATTTGCTCAGTAACTTTGGGACAGGGAGGGAGAGACCTACCTGAACAGCAAGAATGAGCTTCTCATCTTATTTTTTTGAGAAGGATTCATCTGCCACAATCCATGAGTGTATGGCATAAAGCCCTGAGTAAGCAAATGACTTCAAATTATCCAGTGGTAATTATGAATGAGAGAATGCATGCTGGAGGTGGAATGAAAGAAAATTAAGAGAGATTAATGTGAAATATAAGGTTATAATTAGGCATAGGTATCTGTTTTCTACCTGCTTTTGCCCAAGGGGAATTTGGAAAAATAAATACTCTTATATAATAAAATTCTCAACGCCAACAGAGAAGCAGGGCAACTTTTTAAAAGCTATGACAACATATGCCAGACAGACTGTGTTGCAATGGGTTTACATTTCAACATGAAATGGGTTGTAAGAGAACACAGCCTGCTATAGCATGTTTTGACAATAAAAAAAATTATAGCTAAAAAATTATTTCCAATGGGAAACAAAACCAATGCACTGATCCTGCACTAGGACTATCTGCAGAAGCCCCCATGCATGAAGGAACTGAGGTTTCTATGATATGATTGAGATATTTTAACACCTAGGGGAAGAAAAAAACCCCAAACCCACACCACCAAAAAAACATCATCACATGGACAAAAATCAACAGCACAGCTACTCTGTGGAAGAGAAGACAGATTCAAACTGCTGAACTTGTTCTTTGCTCATCTTGGCAGTTATCTGGAGCCTGAGAAGCAGTATTCTGGTACGATGCAGGATTGAGTATTGATTTTTCCCAACATTTCTGTTATCCTCTCACTTTGCAGTGTCACCACCTACATCAGCTGAGGCAACCTCTAAGAACCCATTGACAGATGCAAAAGAGTTTCAAGCGTGCCTTTCCTGAAAAATCCAATCTCTCTTCTCTTTAACACATTTTTCTACTTCTAAATGTAGACTTTTGGCAGCTCTGAAGATGGTGACATTTATTTGCCAGAACTGAGCCTTGCTTTGTTATTGCTTTTGCTATTCAGATACACATAGAGCTTT